>NC_083331.1:49524749-49824916 GCF_963455315.2 Globicephala melas
TACCTGAAGCTTTATTTTAAAGAAGTTATAAGCAATGGCATAAGCTTACCAAAAGTTCCATGCGGACATCTGAAATGAGAATTGTAGCCTTCCTCTTAGTTTGATTAGAACTACTAGTCAGTTTCAGGGAATGAAGATAGGATTTCAGATACCTGACAAGTTATATATTTCCTAAAACATTAAATTTAATATTTTAAAAGAATTTTAAAAATGCTTTGCACTCTTGAAATCACTAAGGACTTCTGAAAAGTCTGTCTATATATATACCCAGTGTATGACCATTAATCTGTGTTTTCACAGCTAAAATTTCTCCTTTAGGAAGTTCACCTTAGAAATAAGGAAGGGCTCATCTCTGTAGGCAATCAGGATGACTAAATAGGGCTCAGAGTAGATAGGGAAAAGAAAAACAACATACATAAAGGTACTAATGGGCTGACATTAAGCTAGACAAAAAATTCTAGTGATGGATAACCTTATTTATAGTGAATGTTTCTGGGTAACTTTAGATCATTAAAATGTGTCTCTCTCTTTTTTAAAGCTGTGATTTATTTATATATATAGAAATAAGCTTGATGTATGTGGTTCATTACCTTGAGAAAATAAGTAGATTTTAGGGAAAGGAAACTTAAGGAATCCTGGAAAGTATGAAACGCTCGTAGGTAGTTGTGATAAAGCATGCCCTAGAGGCATTAAGGAGCGTAGCTAGGCATCATGCATTAAAAATATTTTCTTCTACCTTAATACAAATGAAACCATTCATGGATGTTGCTAACAGTTGTGATATATTGTGTGTTACACATAATTATATGTTGTATTGATATAAACGTCTGCATATACCTATGTATGAATATTATTATTATATAATATATTATTATTCATTATTATTACTAGTATTTGAAGTTATTGTGCCTAGGAGAGTGAGAAAGAGATGAGCATGGATTGGTATATGGCCCCAAGGTTTAGGCCTTTTCAGAAGTTGCCTATGCCAGTGTGCTCCAGTACCTCTTTGGAATGCTAGGATAACATTTGGTGAGTTGCTGTTTCAGAGTAGGACCCTAATGCTCCCAAAGATGACTTCTTGACCCTCGGGCAGCGTGAACGAAGTGCTGACAGTTCTGTCAGTCTGATGTTAGGTGATCTGATGACAGATGCTTTGTACAGCCTGGGAAGATTGATGTCTGGAAGAGAAGAGAGTCAAAGTATTCAAGCTGGTCAGAAAATCATAGGCTTTAACTGACATCAACTTAGAGAGGATTTTCACATGCTTCTGTTCCTAGCATCAAGCTCTTTTCTCTTTAGAGATGTCTTGTTTTCTGCTACTTTGTGCAACATGAAAAATGCCTTCATATGAAAATACATATGGCTCTCAACAGACATGGGAAATAAATCAGCTGCTTTAAAAAGTAATCTTTTGGGGGTTCTTACTTCATAAATATGAAAAGGATGTTCTTAATGAGATGTATGTAATCTGTTCTGTGTTTTAGGAATAAATCCAGATCCACTACTGAACTGGATGATTACCCCACAAACAAAAATGGTAAATGTGAATTTTTTTCAGAATTCTTCCGCGCAATTGCTTAGTTATGCTATCACACCCTATGATCAGTATTTTTAAGGTCAAGGTATTTCAGGTTGATTAAGATTACATATTTAAAATACAACAGATTTTTAGCACCCCTTCCCATTTGTGTATAAGAACAAAATTATCTTGTGCTTCATTTGGCTTTATTTTATGATGGAGGGAGTACTGCAAGATTAAAATGATTATAAATAGCTAAGGAAATCTGTGGAAATTTTGCAAAGTGATGCTGATACGATTTTGTATAGTGAATTTCATCTTGCCTCCAAAGAATTGGGACAGAAAAGTTTTCTGCAGAGTACCAGGGAAATTGTATATAAACCCGAAATTGCATATAAACCTGAAATTGGACATTTAAATGACAAGATTCAAAAAATTCAAAATGGGGCTTCCCTGGTGGCACAGTGGTTGAGAGTCCACCTGCCGTTGCAGGGGACGCGGGTTCGTGACCCGGTCCGGGAAGATCCCACATGCCGCGGAGCGGCTGGGCCTGTGAGCCATGAAAAAAAATTTACAGCCCTCTGTGAACAAAACAACATCCACAGGCCCCAATGATCTGATGGCAGCTCTGGTTAAAGCTTGTAGAATTTACAGTTTCTAATAGGTTCTGTAATCACCCCTTTCCCCTTAACACAGAGGACCTTCCATCGTCTGGTCCTAGTTTAACTTTCCAGCGTATTTTGCTGTTTTCCCCATTAGGGGCCCTTAACTATAACCAAATTGTTCTCTCTCTCATTTTCCAACTTATCAGATGCTTTCTGATCTAGTTCCTCTGCTCTCACCTGTTTGGATTTCCAGTTTCTTCTCCCCTGAATTTGCCCCTAAGCCACCATTAAAATTAATGTTTAAGTACTTGAATCTGCCATGAAACATCTTTAACCTGCAGTGATCATATTCTCTTGAACGTAAACACGGGACCTGTTAGTAATAACAAGTGTGACTCTCAGAAATAGTTTCGTTAATATTTGTGACTAGTGTTATTAATCTGGCTATTTTTCTATGTATGTTTTCTCCCCTTTACTAACTGTAAGCTCTTGTATAGCACACGGTAGACGTTATTAAATATCTTATTGAAAAACTTGGCTATGCCAGTAAGGCATCTTTAAAATAGAAAACATTTTATTCCAAATCTGACCAAATTGATAAGCTGTGTGCATACACCAATGTAAACATAGGCGTGTATAAGAAACCTTTGGTGGCCTTGTTCATTGCTTACTGGAAGATAAACTAAGGCAGAATGAATTTTGAAAGAAAGACAATAGCAGTGAATCTGGAGAGCAAAAGAAAATAAATCCTTAGATGAAATTTTCTAATCCAAATTGAGATGGGGAGGATACATCAAAGTTAGGGATGTTTTACCCATATCAGGAATTAATCAGCAAATCCAAGGAGACAACGCCTTCAGGATAAAACCTGACTTAATTGTCACTCATCCAAATTATAGTTCTGTCAGTTCCTTTACAGGAGATACAAGTCTGATAACATTCCTTGCTTATCATTTGGATTACTTGGCTAGTTTTCAATTTCACAAAAGCCATTTCGGTCATTGAATATGCTCTCATTCCTATGATTTGGTCATGACTTATTCTGTGACTTATACCGTGAAGACTCGAGCCATGTTAGCTGGAGATGCATGCGTTTCTGTCTTCGCTCTCTCCGCACGGGGAGTGTACGTTTTTTGAAAGAACAGAGTGCCCTGTTCCCTTGCAGAGTTGTCACAGCAAGCATTCAGTGAGCAGGTGCTTGACTGATTTTAATGTAGGAAGGAAGGAAATAGTGGAAGAGAAACTTTCTAGATGAGCAGTTTGTAATGTAATACTGCTGAAATCAAGGCTGGTTGTCTCCTTTTTAGGCAGCCCTCTGGAATGCCTCTGGGTGTGGAATTGGAATTTCTAGGGACAGGAGACTGTTCCTTTATGTTCTGAGGCAGCAGTCTCATTGAGAATTGATAATGTGAGCATATGTGCCCAATGTCACTTTTTTTTTTTTTTTTTTTGCTCCACTGTATTTGGAGATTTATCCCCTATGCCTTTTTTTAATGTGCTAATCCCAGAGCTTTTGATGGTTTTAATTTAGGAAGCAATAGATATTTGGACCGAACTGGGAGCAGTAGCTCATCGCAGAAAAGCTCCAAGAAGGAACAAGTCCCATCAGGAGCGGAGTTGGAGAGACAGCAAATCCTTCAAGAAATGAGGAAGAGAACGTCCCTTTATGATGACAACAGCTGGATCCGACAGCGCAGTTCCAGTGTCAATAAAGAGCCTATTTGTCTGCCTGGGATTATGAGAAGGTGAGAGACATCTTCGGAATTATTTCTCCTTCTGTACTGAGGTGCAGATATTTAATTTCTAGACGTGCTGGCTGCTTTGGACAGAAGAGATGTCATCATTTCTTTTCTTATGTAAGATTTAGTGGGGGAAAGAGAAGGAGAGCAGATGTCATTGGGCACTTGTCACAGAGCACTGATTAGTGCCAGACACGTGCCAGGTGCTTTGTCTACATCATCTCACTTAATCTGGAAGGAATGTCTTGAGGCAGGGGTAGTAATTCTGCTTTTCCATACGAAGAAGCTGTGACTAGAGCAAGCAATGCGCTCGGACAAAACCACACGGCTAATAGGTTGCCAGGCTGCCTGTGGAGCTCTGATGTGTGATTCAGGTACTTAAATAATTGATGTGCTCTTAGTGCTTCCGTGGATGATGCTGAACCAAAAAAAAAAAAAAAAATTAAACCTCTGTTTATAATGAGATAATGGTTAGATTGGAATCATGAAAGTAGTGTTCACAAAGTGTGGACACCTAATTTTTGTAACTTAAAGGAAAATACAGAGATATAAATTAATTGGAGATGAGAGGATGAACTAAACAGATGTATCCTGGGTAAGTGAATACTGAAGCTACTTCTATTTAGTATTTCCACAGCTGACCAACTGAGGAAAATTACTGACAACACATTACAGACCAAGGGCTAATTACCTCAGTGTAAAAGTAACGCTTGAAAATCAGTAAATAAACCCCGAAAACTTTATAGAAACATAAACAAGTGATATGAACAGATAGTTCATAGAAAAAGAAACAAAGTCAGTAAGCATATGACAGATCAACACTTCTCCTAAAACAACAGGGGTACGCCTCGCTGGTGGGATTTGTAGAGTTAAAAGGTTGATTAAATCTAGTATTGATTAAATTAACTTAAATCTAGTATTGATTGAATCTAGTATTGATTAAATCTAGTATTGACAATTGTATAAGGAAACAGGAATTCTTGTTCCCAACCGGGTGGGCAGTTTTTTCAGTGTTTATTAAGCAAAAGTTTTTGCGTATACCCCGTGAGCACTTGCGTTTCCGACACTTTATCTTCTGGGTATATTTGGATAAGTATGCAAAGATAGTATTGGCAGTAGCAAAAAAGAGAAATAATCAGAATATGTAGAAATAAGAGTGTACTTGGTGCTCATTAAATAAATAGTGGCACCCTGATAAGTAGAATACTATACAACTATTAAAGAGTGAAAGAGACATCACTCTATAATATGCCACCTCAACAGTGAGTGGGTTAAAATAACAATTCACTACTCTCAGAATTCTGAGCGTTGGCTGGGCAGGTCTTTGCATGTATTGGTTGGGGCACTTGGCAGCTGTAGTCATTTAGAGCTGCGGTTGGCAATCTGTTTTGCTCGCAGGACCAGATTGTAAATAATTTAGGCTTGGTAGGCCACCCAAGTCTGCGTCATGTATTTTTTGTTGTTTTTTTTAATGACTGTTTGAAAAGATAAAATACCCTTAGCTCATGCATTTTTCGTATCCTGGCAGTGGGCTATAACTTGCTGACCTCTGATACTCCAGTGAGAGCTCAGCTGGAGCTATTGGTTGGGAGCTGCTGTTCTCCAAATAGGCCTCCCCACATAGCTGCTTGGGTTGCCTCATAACCTGGCACCTGGATTTAAAGAGGAAACCTTGCAAGAGGTATAAGCCCTAATGTGCAAGTGCTTATCAAACCTCCATTTGTCTCATGTCTGCTAATGTCCCATTGACCAACATGTCGCATGGCTAAGCCCAGAATCAGTGGGAGGGGACCACACAAGGATGTGGATACCAGGAAGGTGATTCACTGGGGGCCACCAAAGTACCTTCTATCACCTGAACTGACATGAAGATAGTTCTAAGAAAAGGTATATTACATGCAATAAAGCAAGTTATGAAGAATATGAGTTGTAGAATAATCCCATTTGTTTAAGCATGTTAAACATATGAACACATTACATATGTATATAGACGTGGTTATCCGTACATATGTAAATTTGTATATGTATGTAAATATATACTTGCATGTGTGAGGAAAGAGTCTAGAAGGATACACCGTCAACAGTGGTTACCTCTGGGGATTAGGCAGGTAAATTGTAAGTAAAAGTGTATATACCCTGCTGGATTGCTTGGGTCTTTCTCATCATGATGATATAATACTTTTATAATTTGAAAAAAATACATATTTCAAACTTGGGATAAGAGAGAAAGTTTTAAAAGTCATAACAACAAAATTGACCAGGTAGGAAAAAATCCTCATAATTTGGAGTCAATCTTTGTAGGTCAGAATTAATGTCAAGTACATAACGATCTTATTTACAAAGCAGAAATAGAGACACAGACATAGAGAACAAACGTATGGATACCAAAGGGGAAGGGGATGTGGAATGAATTGGGAGACTGAGACTGACATATAAACACAATTGATACTGTGTATAAAATAGATAACTAATGAGAACCTACTGTATAGCACAGGGAACTCTTGCCCTGTAGTGACCTAAATGGGAAGGAAATCCAAAAAAGAGGGGATATATGCATATGTATAGCTGATTTACATTGCTGTACAGTAGAAACTAACACAACATTGTAAAGCAACTCTACTCCAATAAAAATTTTAAAAATTTAAAAAAAATAAATGAAGGTTAATTGAATATGAAACATCATGATGCCTTTGATGAAAAGGAACTTTAGCTGTTAAAGGTAATTTTATATGTAACTGGCCTTGTTAGATTCATACCTGCTTATAAAATACATGGATATTTTAATGACTGTAATGGTGTTAAGTGGATTTCTAGTTGAATGTGTTCTATAACTTGGATGAACCCTTTCCATGTTTCAGAGGTGAATCTCTAGATAACCTGGATTCCCCGAGAGCCAGTTCTTGGCGACAGCCCCCTTGGCTCAACCAGCCTTCAGGAGTCTATGCCACTTCCTCTGTCCAAGACTTCAGTCGCCCCCCACCTCAGCTGCTGTCCACTTCGAACCGTGCCTACATGCGGAACCCCTCCTCCGGCGTACCCCCTCCCTCAGCGGGTTCCGGGAAGACCACCACCCCGTCCCCCATACTGCGCAGCCATTCCCCTGCGGTTCCGCAGCCCGCCTCCCAGCCACGCAACAGGTGAGGCCCTTTGGGTTTTCCCTCTTCTTCCCTTCGTCTCAAGGGGTTGTTTTTCATTAAAAATTTCCCAAAATCTTGTCCAAGGTTTCCAATGAAAAAAGAAAAACAAGCCTTTTTGAGTGTGTCAGTTTCAGTGTTCCTTTCCCAAATCAGTTCCTTGCTATCTTTCCATGCCAACCCAAGGGCATTTATGGATGTCTTATGAAGCCATTGGAGGCCTTTAAAATGTTGACTTCACTGCCACTGCCTCGTTTACTTGGGCCTGTGGTCAGTGTCTTAGATGCAGACGGACCTGAACAGTTCTCACTGTGGAATCATAAAAATATACAGTAGCTCAAGAATGCATGACAAATTGATGAGTAAAAGCAGTATTGTAAAATGTTTGACTGTTTTGATGAGACTGTAATATAAACTCATTTTATAGGAACTGAGCATGAAAGGAAATCATTATAACCCAGACCCATCGTCTGTGGAACTTTGAACAAGCTGGCTTAAAAAATCCTTAAGTTAGATATGGCATTTTGGGTTTTTGATTTCCAAGACCATTGCTTGTCTCTTATCTGGTTTTCCGACGTCTTACTCAGACTACATCAACTGAATTCTGCAGGTCATATGCTGCGGGAACTGTGTGAGAGTTATAATGGTGGGTCTTGGCACTTGCCTTTTGGTATGGGTTAAAGCTCAGATTATCAGCCTGTGTTGGGGTGCTATATCTGTGTAGCTTCTCCACAGATCACTGATGCTTCACAAAGCCACATACAGCAGGGTTTCTGTTGAGACCTGAAGGGAGTGCTACTGGCCTATGCTACTTTTCATCACTATTGAAATACTGAAAAGTAGAAACACAATGATTAATATTGGGATTTTTTTTTAAGCTATCAACTAAAGGATTTCATTCGGAGAAGATATTTTTATCTAGCTAAAAATGTTGCTTGTGCCAGGATTTATAAAATGTGTATCAGGGAGCTTAAATTAAGAGAAGAAGAGATGAGGATTTTGGGTAAATTTGGAGGGAAGATAGGGACTGCAGAGTCGGGGAGAAGCCAGAGGAGAGAGTACCTGTTTCCTTACTGAGAACCCTGCCCTCGGAAAGCAGAAAGGAGACGGGGCTGTGGACTTCTCTGCCCTGAAAAGGTCTCTATCTAGAGCACGTGGTGCTCTAACGTGAGGCACTCAACAGCTATGCCCTTTCCAATGTCACTGAAGTGCTGTGCCAGTCCAGTGGGATGCAAAGATAAGAAGTAGCCTTCACCTTTCGGCCTGGGAGAAGAGATAAGCCTTGTAAATAAAGCGAAGTAGAAACTTGCCTTACCTATCTAAATGGTAGCTGTCAGGCAGTTTTCATGTCATTCTCCGCAGAGGCAGCCCTGTAAACCAGAGGTACAGTCAGGAAAGCACTGATACTTCTGTTGACCTAGAATATCGGGTGAATGAGAAAGAGGTTGAGAAAATAAGGTTGAGGCGGTAGGTTGAATAGACTTGCAACACCTCTCCGAAGCGGGGCTGCCCTTTCGGTGTTCGACGAGCAGAAGACATGATTAGAGCTGTGCCTTGGAGGGTTTACCTGGCAAGATGATGTCGGCTGCATTAGAGGAGGGGGGACTGTTGCCGAGTACAGATGTGGTCTGAGGGTGATAGCACCGCGAAGTGCAGCATGGACTGGTTACACGGAAATCCTTCATGTATGTGACTAGGTGTCAAGGGTTCCAGAGCCGTCGTGGAGGTCCATCAAGGTACAGTATAATCAAGGCATACTTTGGTTGGCTGGTGAACGTTTTCCTGCCACAGGTTTATAAAATAAAGAGCTTCGTAAACTATGATTCACGTTAATACCAGAGTGTGATTTTTAGATAAGAGCTTTGAGCTACTCGGATGAAAGCCACCCTTCCATTCTCGTTCTACGTCTAGGTCGGTCAGTGGGAAGCGCATGTGCTCCTATTGTCATAACATTCTGGGCAAAGGAGCCGCCATGATCATCGAGTCCCTGGGTCTTTGTTATCATTTGCATTGTTTTAAGGTGAGACTGAGCCAGACAGCCTACAGGCCCGCATTGCTTTGCTTGGAGAGAGCATGGCTTCTTGCAGCGCTGGGTGTGGACCTGCCACTAACAAGCTAGGTGCTGCCTCTGTTGGTCTGTGCTGCACTTTGAATCACAAATGGCCTGCTACTGCTACTAGGTTCTCAAACCTTGAACCTGGCTTCAAAACTTAAAGCCGGAAGCACTATGCACTTCCTATTTCCAATCTAAGATTCTATAAGTAAAATTTACCGTGCGTAAATGCTTTCTCTGACATGCTGCCACGGTTATTAACAGCATGGGGACATGAATTATAACAGTGTCCAAACCCTAGCTTTGAACAGGGAGAGTATGAAAGGAAAAATAATGTATTTTTACAGTTGCACAGTCTGCTTGTACCTAAGGGGCTCTTGCACATAAGAAAGAAGTAGGGCTCTATGACTCCCTTAGTTTGCAGTATGTCTTTAGAGACACATCTGTTTGATTCTTGAACTTGCGTTGGGCCAGAGAGAGAGATTCCGGTGGTTGATCCTGGAGTCCTTTAGAGCTCAGCTTGTTTAAGCTTGTCTATCTCTGGCTTGGGTTGTTCCTAGGCATAGCAGAATGAGTCAAAATTATTAGTGTTTGAGCACAGGGAACCAAAATACCCAGCCTTGAAGGGAAAGCACTGTGAGTGAACCTCACCGAATTGGTGCTGGGGGGAATGCCTGTGGTGACCCACCCCAGGGCAGAGAGCCAGGCACCCAGTCTTGGTGCCCTTCACCCGTTCCTTCCTGTGGTGCTTTATCCTCTCCATTCCGCTGAGAGAAAGGAAGATGCAATTTCTTTAAACCAATCAACGAATCATTTCCATTCTTTTGGTATATTTAGAATGATATCTTGGCTCTTAAAATTGGCTTTATGAATTCTTTAATGTCTCATCTGGCAGGTTTCCTTTTCATCTAATTATCTTTGGGCCTTTTTTTTTTTTTTCTTCCTTTGCTGAAATGTATCTAAGAGCTTAGAAGCTGCGTTTTGCTCAAAAAATTTTTTTTTTTTTTTCTGGGAGTGCCCCAAGCTTTCTTGAGCTAAGTGTGGACGTTTCCTGTTTTTGCTTTTTTTTGTTTGTCTCCCAGTGTGTGGCCTGTGATCGTGACCTCGGAGGCTCTTCCTCAGGAACCGAAGTCAGAATCCGAAACAACCAACTGTATTGCAACGACTGCTATCTCAGATTCAAATGTAAGAGAGCAAATCAGGGAGAAAATTTCTTGTCTTTTACGGAGACCACGGGTTCCCATGCATTTCCCTGAACCTGCCACCAGCTCCCCTTCAAGCTCCCTGCCCCAGAGCTCCAGGCTTCAGGAATCTCAGAGTATCCCCTTCAAAGAGGGTCCGGTGAGCGGGTCAGTGGGTCAGTGCTCAGGATTCCAACCGCACAAGGGTGGGTGTAGGACCAAGGAACCAGAGAGGGATGCGTGCCAGGAGTCAGGACCGTGTGCTGTGCAGTCTGCTGAGTCTGGAGAAACTTCTGATGACTCAAGCATAAAAACCAACCAAGACCAACAGTCAAAATGAATCTTCTGTATAGACTCTCATCAGTTTCTTGGCTAAGAAACTCTCATCATTTTAGCTGATTTCTATTATTTACTAATGGGGTCTGATTATGTGATTTAGAATATGACCAACTTTAAAAACTGTGGTTTAAAAAGGTAATAAAGGATAGTCAGCGTATGCTTTGTTACTCTATAATCATATGCTATCAAATTATACAATAATTTAAGCATTAATTCTGATGACATAGTGTTTCAGTGTCATTTTTGGAAAAATTGCGTTTTTCGAAAACTTCACATGCTATTCTGTGTCTAAGCCTGTTTTTGCCTGTAAGTGTGTTATAAACATAGGGTAGCGTAAGTAGATTGCATATCGTTTATAGCTACATAAAGACAACCATTCCTCCTTTTTATATTTTGAGCCTTGATGCTGGTAACATGTGTTTCTTCCTTATTGTGAAAGGGTGTTTGTTACAAGTGGTATCAGCCAAACCATATGCTTTTGAGCTCTGAGGTATTTATATGGCCTTTATGTGAAGAGTGCTTTGGAAATGGCTTCAGCCCAGTCAACTCTCTCTTATCTGTCACCGTGTTTTGAGCCTTCTCACCCCGTTGGTCCAGACCTTTCCTGGATGCCAGCACTGAGGTGGGAGAGTGTCAAGGCTGGGCATGGAATGGGGAGGGAGTGTGTGTATGTGTGTGAGCTTTTCTCTCTTTAGTCAAAATTCCAAAGCCAAATATAATTGATTTTTGGAATCATCATGGAAAAATTGCCCATGCCTTTTCTCTCCTCCAGTACAAATAATAGAGAGTTGAGTGTAACTTGTTTCTATATCAGCAGTTAATTTTTACTCCATTTTTTTTGCAAAGAAAGACTTGTAGAACCCAGAGGTGTGATTTGCCCAGCTTTATCCTAAGTGAGTAACAGGGTAACTCTTTCTACCTCATGGGGTCATTCTCTGAACGATTCCTGCTATGTATCCCAGGTGGCGATATTCGAGTGTTTCTGAATCTAAGCGCTTTTCTTTCTTCTCTCCTTGCCTGATCAGCTGGACGGCCAACCGCCATGTGATGTAAGCCTCCACACGAAAGCACTGTTGCAGATAGAAGAAGAGGTGGTTGCTGCTGGTATAGATCTATAAATACACGTTGTATGTCCTTTTGCTCTCTTTTTTAAAAAGAATAATACTTTTTCTGGCCTCTTTAGATTACATCAGAGCATTATAGTCTTGGTAGAACCTGTATTTTTGTTGTTTATTTATAAGAAGGTAATTATGTGTGGGGAAAAGTGCAGTATTTCCTTTTTGAATTCAGCATTATAAAAGCACAGGGGAAAAATAAGAACTTCAAAATATTTTTTTGATGCTGATAATGATCTAGTTTGACTTTCTAATGGTGTTTTGAGGAGGGTTATTTTATTGTTTTTTTTTTAAGTTTTGGAAACATTATTTCAAATAGTTAATATAAATATGTAATTGCATTTGCTCCGTTTATTATAATGTATTCTAAATTAATGCAGAACAATACGGAAAATTTCACTAAAATCCACCCCCAAATTTGCTTTCTGTATCCTTCTTTTCATTTATGTAATATTATTAAATTTTTTTTTAGCTTATATGACATTTTATTTGCTTGATGAGGGGAGCTCTATTTTCTTCACCAGAATTGTCACTAAGCAATTCCCAGTAGAAATTGCTTCTTTTCATTCATGGAAAATCATCATGGTTTGTATGCCAGAAGTTTTCTCCAGAAACTAGTGAGCCTTTCTGTTCAACTGCATTTGTAAATAAACTTGCTGATGCATTTAAAGAGTGGTTCTTTTTCTTCTGTGTGTGTCTGTGTTTGTCTGCCTTCCAAGCCTTTTAATTTTGTTTCAGTGTGTGGCTTTTCTTGATACTATGTTTTATTTAGCATATTTACTGAGGAATAAATTGACATACAATAAAATCACATATTTAAACTGTACAGTGACAGGTTTTGACATGTGTATATACCTATGAAACTATGACTGCAATCTTGATATCATTTTTCCTGAAAAATTTTAACAAGAAACTTTATTTTTGATGGAAAGTTGTTTTTGAATGCAATACGTTTTTATGGTGAGAGGTGAAGTGAATGGTGAATTGTTGGATGATGTGCATGGAATCTTTACATATTCTTTTACTTCCTCAGTGATAAGTTTAGAAAATCTATAGGATAAAAAAATCTATAATGTTTTAGAAATCTGGAGTGAGAGTGCAAGAACGCAAGACTTTAGCATGTTTTGAGCAAAAATATAAGCTTGCTTGAATCCTTTATAATAAGGAAACTGGAGTGGTTAATTCTAGGATATGAGAACTGTACTGGGATAGGTTAGAAGTATATAAGAAGCTGTAATGTTGGAGAACATAAAAAATTTAGTTCCAGTTTTTATTTTTGTTTAGTATTCTTTATTTCTGATTATTAGAGTAATGTGTGTTTTTTGATGAAAATTTATCAAGTACCTAAAGCGTGAGGAATATAATTCTCAATTCCAAACTTCAAAGACAAGAGCTCTGTGTTTAAGCTCAATCCGTACACAGTTATTTATCCTGTGTTCCTGGTTAGCATTGGCTTGTGAGTTTTCCATGTTCTTAAAACCATTTCTATATATTTTTATTAATGGTTGCATAATGCTCCATTGTTTGGTGCTGTTAATACTTACCTGATAGTTCCTCTACTGCGTGCATCTCAATTGTTTCTAATATTTAACACTTTTTTTAAACAAATAGATTTTATTCTCTTTAAAGTGATATAAGTTACTTTTATTTTTTCCCCATTATTTTTATCTTTTATTGGAGTAAAATTGCTTTACAATGTTGTGTTAGTTTCTGCTGTACAATGAAGTGAGTCAGCTGTCTGTATACCTGTATACCCTCCCTCTTGGACCTCCCTCCCCCCTCCCCCTCCCGTCTAGGTCACCACAGAGCACCGAGCTGAGCTCCCTGTGATATATATAACATGGTTATATATACTATATGTATGCATATATTTCTAGTATAAAGTCTGTGATGGACTCTCCATGATCATATCTATTTCTTTATATTATTTTCATAGACATGAGATTATTGGCTCAGAGGTTATGCATCTTAAGGCTGTCACGATGCATATTGCCACGGTGGTTTCCAGAAAGATGCTACCAACTTAGACTCCCAGTAGCACCACACAGGAATTTCCGTTGCCTTGTTCTCTGCCTGACATATAGTAGCCCTCAGTATGCAGTAGCTGAATAAATCAGTAAATAAACCACTGCTCCAATTTCTGTCTTGTTAATTCTGCTTGTTCCTACCTCTAGTACAAGCTTTATTTCTTACCTCACAGTTTTAGTTTTCTCATCCGACATCTCTACTGATCAGTACTCCTTTTCATCTAAATCCTGTATCTTTTCATCTTAACCTTGTATACTGTTTTTCTTCTTCTCTGTACATTCTTATGACTTTTTTCCTCATCTCTCATATTATCTTGTTAAGTGATAATAATTTTGTTAGTACAAGTTGTTAGGACAGCTTTCAGAGATTTTCTTCTGAGACACCAGTGTTATAGCACCTTTGTATATGTCCATGAGAATTTGTAACTTCATTTAGGAACAAGGAAAGATTCAGTCATTCAACATTCTTTATTCAAGCGGTATGCGCCAGGCATAGTTTTAGGCACTGTAGATAGTGCAATGAAGAAATACAAAGTCTTGTCTCTTACTGGGCTTAGATTTCCAGTTGGGGGAGACAGTGATAAACGCAATAAAATGTAACATGCATGTGGAGATAAGGGTGTTGAAGCACAAATGAGCGGGGCGAGGAGGCTCCATGAGTGTTGGAAGTGAAAGTTCCGTGGTGCCTTTTTATATGGGTTGTAGAGACATCCTCTCTGATATTTGAGCCAAAGCCTGAAGGATTGAGGGAGCAGACCTTACAGATATCTGAGGGAAATGCATTCCGGATATAGAGAATAGCAAGTTCAAGTGTCCTGAGGCAGGAGAATATATGGTGTGCTCAGAAAGCGACCATGTGGTTAGGACGGATCAAGTGAGAGTGATGTGAGCAAGGAGGTGTGGGCAGGAAGACGCAGGTCTGCTGAGCAGGACAGAGACATTGGAGGGTTGAGCTGAGGCGTGAAATGAACTGACTTATGTTTTAAAATGACTGCAGACCACCACATAAACAATAGGTTGCAGAAGTGTAAAGGTAAAAGCAGGGAGGCGAGTTCGTAATCTATTGAAATTGTCCAGGTGAAAGATGTTCTCTTCAGCAGGGCGGGAGCAGGGGAGGTGATGAGGAAGGAGGTGACAGATTACACAGTGTGCATATGTATCTCGAAGATGAAGTGACAGATTTTGGGGATGGGTTGGATGTAGCATAAGAGGAAGGGAAGAGTCCAAGTCTCAAGTGTTGTCTTAAGGAGCTGAACATGGAACCACCACTTTCTAAAATGGATAAGGTGGTAGGTGGAGCCCAGTTGGGGTTGGTGGGGCAGGGAGATCAGGGTTTGGATTTTAAACATGGTAAGGTCTGAACAGTATTAGATAAACTAAATGACAGTGTCGAGTGGGCAGCTGGCTGTGCAAATCTGGAGTTCAAGGCAGAAGTCCAGGCTGGGGATGTAAGTGTAGGGTCATCAGTATATGGATGGAATTTAAGCTGAGAATCAAGAGGATATCACCTGGATTCTGACTGTAATTAGAGCAAAGAATATCTCAGAAGGACCAATTCCTGGGGTCCTCCAGCATTGGAGATCAGAGATGCAGAGGCAGGAGAAGAACCCACACATTGGTGTTCTGGAAATCAAGTCAACGGCATATTTCAAGGCGGAAGGGACCTGCTGTGTCAAAGGCTACCCAGTGATGCAGTAAGATGAGAACCCAGTCGATGACTGGAGATCATGTACATTTTGGTGTTGGTGGATTGACCACCTCAGATGTTCAGTTGGGCGGTCTTTCACGTACACAGCACCCAGCCCAATTTCCAGTGCCTAGCAACCTCTGAGTGTCCTGATGTGTTGTCTATTTACCCAGTGAGATGAACTGAGGGAGAGCTTGGAAAGCCATCTCCAGGCCACGTTCTGTCCGTACCGCCCGCCCCGCGCCCATGATATGTTAGGAATCAGAGCTGCACTTCCCAGTGTGCTGTGAGTGAGTTCCCTTGACACGTGTGCTGCTTCCCCTTCACCACTTGCCCTGTAGTTTTGGGGGACTCTCAGAGTGTCCGGGAAACAGAGGTACTGGGGTTAGAGTGCACTGGCTGCTTCCAGAGGCAGGGACAGCCAGCTGGGTTCTGTTCTACCGTGTTCTGAGATGCAAACTTTGGGTCTCTCGGCTGAGGCCCCGGACTTGGTCGCTCTGCCTTACTTCAAGCTACAGACAAGCTTTGGTCCTTAAATTATGATTCACAGTTGAGTTTCATGGTAGTTGATTGAAATTCTGTACCCTTCCACCCCCGGAGTCTAGCATTGCCAGTGGTAGATCTCAGTGTTAAGGCTTTTCATCACTTTCAATGTCTCCATGTGTGCTTTGTGGGAAGCAGGGAGAGGCCAAGTCAGAAACTGCCGTCTAGGGGCCATATATTTTTTTAATTAATTAATTTTTGGCTGCATTGGGTCTTCATCGCTGCGCACAGGCTTTCTCTAGTTATGGTGAGCGGGGGCTACTCTTCTTTGTGGTGTGCATGTTTCTCATTATGGTGGCTTCTCGTTGTGGAGCACGGGCTCTAGGCGCACCGGCTTCAGTAGTTGTGGCACGCCGGCTCAGTAGTTGTGGCTCGCGGGCTCTGGAGCACAGGTTCAGTAGCTGTGGCGCATGGGCTTAGTTGCTCCGCAGCACATGGGATCATCCTGGACCAGGGCTCAAACCCGTGTCCCCTGCATTGGCAGGCGGATTCTTAACCACTGTGCCACCAGGGAAGTCCTAGATGCCATATTAAGACATAAGAAAGTTCTACGTTTTAAAATTTCGTAAATATTCTTTAAAGTTACCCTTTATAATCTTGACTTAAAGAGGCAGTAGGTACATGTGTATTCTCTAGCCTTTCATTTGTTTTGTTTACACATGAGAATTATCTGTGTGTGTATGGGGAGGAATAATCAGAGTGCTGGGTCCATTGGGAATCTTTATAAGAGGCAGGGATCAAAAAATATCACCGTCATTTCTGCTGGCACACTTCCTGCTTCCTCCTACTTGAATTGAGCTTAGCAATTGAGTAGCCAAGAGGAGAGCTCTCTGTCCTCTGTGTTTGTGGGAGAACGACATGGGGGGAGAAGACGGCACATGGCCTGTGGACAGGCAGCTTCATAAGACAAGGCCAATAAAGGATTGAAGGGCCAGGCCATTTGTGAGTGGCTAATTCTAACATCCAGTCTGTCCCAAAGAGGTAGTGGGGAGGAGTGAGTGAGTGAGAGGAGTAGAAGGAAGGGATGATTTCTTCAATATTTTTGAGAAATCAAAAGTTTTTATTTTATGGGTAGGCATGACTGGTAGAGGAGGGAAGAGGATGCTTTTATCCCCTGTAGTCATTAAAACCCGGAGCCTCTGCAGTGCTAGATTCAGAAAGGAAAGTAGCGTGAAAATTAAATTTGTTCTATTCAAGAATGTAATCTAGGCATTTTATTCAATACTTAATTTTCATTTCTATCACGGTGTGAGAAGTAGCAAAAAAAAAGAAAGAAAGAAAGAAACTAGCTGGGTTCCAAGGAATAGGCCTGGAATAAAAACTACTGCCTGATTGTTAGTTGAGAGACATCTCTAATAGTGTATATGCCAGGGCTGGGAGTTTACTCATTTTATTTACTGCTCTAACATCAATCCTTGCAATCTGGAAGAGGTGTTAAGGTATGCTAATGCAAGTCCCAGTTTATACCAGTAAAAATGGCATAAAAAGAATTTGAACTGTTTGTAGTGAGGTGGATGGACCTAGAGTCTGTCATACAGAGTGAAGTAAGTCAGAAAGAGAAAAACAAATACCGTCTGCTAACACATATATATGGAATCTAAAAAAAAAGCGGTTCTAATGAACCTAGGAGCAGGACAGGAATAAAGATGCAGATGTAGAGAATGGACTTGAGGACACGGGGAGGGGGAAGGGTAAGCTGGGACGAAGTGAGAGAGTGGCATGGACATATATACACTACCAAATGTAAAATAGACAGCTAGTGGGAAGCAGCCGCGTAACACAGGGAGATCAGCTTGGTGATTTGTGACCACCTAGAGGGGTGGGATAGGGAGGGTGGGAGGGAGACGCAAAAGGGAGGGGATATGGGGATATATGTATACATATAGCTGAATCACTTTGTTATACAGCAGAAACTAATGCAATATTGTGAAGCAATTATACTCCAATAAAGACGTTAAAAATGGCATTTAAAAACCCTAGTATGTGTTTAAAATCCATGTGTACAGGACAGGAAAAAAGCCATTTTCAGATTAATGTTATAAAACATGGAGGGAATATTTGATGAATACAAAGCAATCCTTATTCTCATGGAGGGGAAAGGCACATACCCAAAGGATTCTAGTGCCTGGTAGTAAAGACCAGGGCTATGAGAGAAATCCAGTGTGTGAGAATCCATGAGACATTTCCATTTACATTTACTCAGTTGTGAAGCAACTTCACAGCCAAGTTGATATTTGAACTACATCTTTAAGAGCAGACATAATCTTAGCAGATAGAGCATGCAGAAGGAACAAAATACCATTTCTGAGTTGGGATCAAATCCCCAGAAGTGCCTCCCTTACGTTGTATTCGATCAAAAGCATACACACTTGGGCCTCTTTCGCAGAGGAATGAGGAGATCCCTAGTTACACTATGTGGGATCATGTCTCCATGGAGTGGTGAAGATCTGACGTAGGGTGGTGAGACCGCAAAAAGGAATAAGTCAATGGATGAGAGATCATGACTCAAAGACATGACACGACCTAAAGAGAAGCAAAAGAATAACTGTAGGACCCCAAGCCTGGGTAGTGTAGAGACTGATATTGTTGAAAAAGGAAATGAGTTCTGTTTTGGACATGCCACAGTACTACAGGGTTGACATACATAGAGAAGAAGTAGGTGAAGGTAGCTGGAAATAGGGGTTTGGGTTTAACTAGAAAGAAATGACATCCATTAGAGTTGGTTCATTTGCAAGCTCAAATTGATTTAGATATAAGTTTATTTCCTCACCTGAGAGAAAGTCGAGAAGGTCAGTTCATCCAGCAGTTTAATAGTGTCATCAAAGGCCCCTATCATTCATCTCAGGCTGTTTGGCCATCACAACGCTGGCCGCTCCTAAGGCTGCTTATTACCACGGTTGCAAGATGGCAGACAGGCTCCATGCTTCTTTTTTCATATTCACTGGAAGAGATGCTGAGCCCTCATTGCTCTTCAGCGTATAAGGGACCTTTTCCAGAAGCCATTGGCCAAACTTCTGTCTTCTCATAGGCCAGGCTTGGCTTATTTGCCCAGTTTTGAACCAGGGGGCCCCCTTAAGTGAGAATCACCTAGTGATGCTGACTGATGGGAGTTTGGTGGAGTAAATGTTGGGGGTTAACCACAACATTTACCATAGTTAGCCTTTATGAATTCTCTTAAAAATTGCATACTTGTATCAATATGATGTGAGATCCTGTCTTTCAAAATTAGAACCTTGTAAGTCGGCGAGTTTCTTAAGGAACGATATAGAGAGCACAGGGGAGAGGACAAGAATATTTCCTCTGTCGTACCCACCAAGGATCATGTGAGAGAGTACTTGAGAAAATTTGTTCTGTTCAAGCAATCATGAAGAGATCATGGTGGTGATGAGGTGAAAAATTGGTAACCTGGATAATTTGTAAATACTTGTGACTACTTTATGAATACAAAGTGTGAAAAATAGTCTCATACTTTTTCAGGTTTTTTCTGTAAAAATTCATGAAAGGGAATGGTGGGTTCAATGCTCATCTTCTTATGATTAAATTTGAAACTTAAGATTGTGGGTTTTAGGTACTGTAATCCCATGAGATCGTTTAATACATTTAGGTGACCCAGTAATTCTCTTGATGATTCTGTTTGACGATTCTGTGTGAAGCTCTTTAATGCTTACACTGTAAAGATCCTCAAAGCTCGTCATGGAGAGTATTTTTCAACACCAGTTTTATAACACAATCCTGTGAAAGATTATCAAAACTCCTTGCTGTTAAAATTAGATTGGGGAAAATAGGATTTATTGAAAATTCCCTAGGAGAGACCTATTAGAATCAGGAAAAGGACGGAGCAGTGCTTTCTAGGTTACATCCAGGCTTTTAACTCACATATTTTTGTGTGCTACTTGCTGTTACTTAAATTTTTTTTTTTGTATTTTTGATAGCTCAAGTGCTTTGTTAGATCTGTAATGAATTCATTGTCACAGACCTGCATGGGAAGCGTTGGTCTGCCTGTTGCCATTTCAGGCTAAATAGAGAGTTCTTCTTACATTTGTCAGAAGCTCATTTGCCCTTTCAACCTGTTCTACGGCAGCAGGAAAACATCCATCACAGATGGCCAAGAGAGCTCCTGGGTCAAGCTTGCAAGTCCTCTGTGTTCTTAAATCCATTTCTACCTCCAAATCAGACTAGCTTCCTGGGAGCCCTTAGTCGTAAAATACTGACTTTGTGTCAGTTTCAAGTTCGGATGTATAATGAGGTTTAGGATATCCATGTTGCCTTCTTTCTGAATACATTTAAATTCTAGGGTCAGGAATATAGCTCACAGCTGAAGAGGAGGCCAATGGAAGTGCAGAGAGAAACCAAGAAAGAGCCTCTCCCTGACCTGAGTTCACCTTAACAAGTCTTTATTGAGTATTCATTGTGTGCCAGGTGTATTAGGGACACGGTACAAGTGTGGTATTTTCATACTATAAAATAACTATGAATTCAGCTATGAAAATTAACATTTTTATAATTAAACTTATTTACAAACAATTTTATCATCAAAATTAATATATACTTAGAGCCCCATTCCACCTGAAGGCAAGAAAACTCAAATCTAATCTTGCCCATTTCTTCTCTCCAGCTTTTTCAGATTTAAGTCCAATCAAATCAGGATATTCCCTAACCCCTCTTCTGCCCCACAGTTGTTATCTGACCTTGGCTTGGTTTACATGGTGACAGAGTCATGGCCCCGTGGTGGACCTGTGGAAGCACCTTGTTCTATGCACCTCGTTGCTATGCCAGTGATCACTGCAGCACCTAGCATCCTGTCTGGTCTTTCTACCTGGTTAGCCCTTCACGATGGCATCCACTGGGGTGTCAACTTTCCCACCTGATCCATGGCTTGAAGGACCATGCAGCACAGGTCACCCAGTGTTCAGCTTCAGCCCTCATCCCTTCATCTCAGGCAGGTCATCTCTTTGGGTCAACAGGTCTGCTCTGTCAACCAAAGGTCCTCTCTGCCCCTAGATCCTGAATCAAATCTGCAAAGTCCCTCTTTCACATAAGGAAACATACAGCTTCCAGGGATTAGGATGGGAACATTATTTGGCATACCACAGTCACTTTGATATTTACCAACTAAAACCAGGAGTTAGTATTCTCCCCTTTTGCCACTATTTAAAAAGAGATCATTAGGATGATTCTGACTAAAAATGTTAAAGTTTTTTCTCAAATAATATTTATAAATGTGTGCTCATCACTAAAAGGTGTAATAAAATGACATTTGTCGACTCAGTAGGCTTAATTTTCAGTGGGATAGTGGTGGTTCCAGTGACCTCTGCGTTGCCCGTTTTGCCTCATTTCTTTGGGAGCAGTCTCTACAATGATGGGCAAGATGATCCATTGTGCTGTATGAAGAACATATTAGAAAATTTATTTGTATGTGTTTTTATATTTGAAAAGAAACATTTTAAGCATTTCTGGTATTTCATAGAAGGGTTGGCACAGACACGCTTGTCGTTATGGCTGTTAGTCACGTGCAGTGCAGAACGCGTAGTGTAGTACGTAGATGTCCTGAGGGCTGAATGAGCACCCCACCCCGCAATGGTTTCTTCATTTGGCATGTTGTGATATATTACAATTTATTTATGTCATCACTTTGCAAGCAAGATTTTTAGAAACATGAGGAACACGAAGAAGAACATCTACAAATTTTCCAGTGATGCTTAAAGTCAAGTAAGATTTAATCTCTCCTTGACATACTACATACAGTAATAAATGTTTACAAGCATCTTCTGAGCTTACATAATAGCAGATGCATATAACGGCAAATCCCCTTGCTCTTCTTACTGAGGTTAAAATGGCTGAAATAAAATACTGGAAATAACATGGAAACTGACACAAGTATATTCCTTTGTCAGCAAATATTGCTGGAAGAGGCACAGAAAACATCACCGAAGTAGAGAAGAAACAAGAATGAGAACAAATAATTCGGTGTGAGACGTTTGCTCCATAATACAGGTGTCTCCATCATATCTCAGCTTATGATATTTGCTAAATTGTTTCAATGATGAAATACAAAAAGAACTATTTATGAGCCATTAAAATGTTTTAGGAGACCGATACTCAACAGTAAGTTACTTGTTTATTAAAAACAAGGGACTTCCCTGGTGGCACAGTGGTTAAGAATCCGCCTGCCAATGCAGGGGACACGGGTTCGAGCCCTGGTCTGGGAAGATCCCACATGCCGTGGAGCAACTAAGCCCATACGCCACAACTACTGAGCCTGCGCTCTAGAGCCCACGAGCCACAGCTACTGAAGCCCGAGTGCCTAGACCCGGTGTACCGCAACAAAGAGTAGTCCCTACTCGCCGCAACTAGAGAAAGCCCGCGTGCAGTAACGAAGACACAATGCAGCCAAAAATAAATAAATAAAAATAAATAAATTTAAAAACAATTTATGGTAAAACTGGGTACATTTACCCATTGATGGAATGACTATTTTGGAATAAAAAAGAGATTCCAGAATATAGTTACAGAGTCTCTATAATATTACTATATTATTTTTACTGCATCATTTATTGCAAGTTTTAGTCTCAAATTGTAGTCAGAAATTAGCAAATGTGGTTCATTTTATAAAAAACAGGATTTTTTTTCAGCTTTATTGAGGTATAATTGACGCATAAAATTGCCAGATATTTAAAGTATACAACAGGCTGATTTGATACACATGTACATTGTGAAAGGATTTCCCCCATGGAGTCAATTAACACCTCCATCACCTCACACAGTTATCCTTTTTATTTGGTGAGAACATTTAAGTTCTACTCCCTTAGCAAATCTCAACTATACAATACAGTGTTATCAACTATAGTCACTATATTATACATTAGATCCTCAGACCTTACTCATCTTATAATTGAAAATTTATACCCTTTTACCAACATCTCCCTATTTCCTCCACCCACAGCCCTGGGCAATCACTTTTCTACTCTTTAAAAACAAGATCTTGCTCCAGTGTCTCGTCTGCAGTCGGTTGTGTGGAGGGAAGCGTCTTGGTCCGTAGGCGCGAGGAAGGGAACAGCATCTATTGTCTGTGTTTGACTCCGTAGTTTGGTCCTAGGCCTCCCGGAGCTTTCCCGGGGCGGTCAGCAGAAAACGCCGCGACCGCCCCGCCCCTCCCCTCCGTCCCCGGGACCGGGAGGGACCCAGCCCGCGTCACGCCGCATCGCGCCCCCGGAATCAGACGGTGCCCCATAGATTGCCAGCTTTCCCCCGATGGTAAACGAGTAAGAGATCGTGAGATCACGTACTACAGGTGAACTCTTAGCTCCTGCAGCTCCTTTTGACAAGAAATGTGGTCGTGAAAATTGGACTGTTGCTTTTGCCTTAAGAACTTTCTCTTGCATGGCACCAAGAATATCACCAATTCAAGCAGTTTAAGATTGTCAGGACAAAACAGTGATGGTGGTCAAAAAAATAAGCCTCGTGAACATATTATAGACTGTGGCGATATAGTCTGGAGTCTTGCTTTTGGATCTTCAGTTCCAGAAAAACAGAGTCGCTGTGTAAACATAGAATGGCATCGATTCAGATTTGGACAAGATCAGCTACTCCTTGCCACAGGGTTAAACAATGGGTGTATCAAAATATGGGATGTATATACAGGAAAACTCCTCCTTAACTTGGTAGGTCATACTGAAGTGGTCAGAGATTTAACTTTTGCTCCAGATGGGAGCTTGATCCTGGTGTCAGCTTCAAGAGACAAAACTCTGAGAGTGTGGGACCTGAAAGATGACGGAAACATGATGAAAGTATTGAGGGGCCATCAGAACTGGGTGTACAGCTGTGCATTCTCTCCTGACTTCTATGCTGTGTTCAGTGGGAGCCAGTAAGGCAGTTTTCCTTTGGAATATGGATAAATATACCATGATACGGAAACTAGAAGGACATCACCATGATGTTGTAGCTTGTGACTTTTCTCCTGATGGAGCATTACTGGCTATGGCCTCTTACGATACTCGAGTTTTTATCGGGGATCCACACACTGGAGACATTCTGATGGAATTTGGGCACTTGTTTTCCCCACGCACTCCAATATTTGCTGGAGGAGCAAATGACCGATGGGTACGATCTGTCTCGTTTAGTCATGATGGACTGCGTGTTGCAAGCCTTGCTGATGATAAAATGGTGAGGTTCTGGAGAATTGATGAGGATTATCCGGTACAAGTTACACCTTTGAGCAATGGTCCTTGCTGTGCCTTTTCTACTGATGGCAGTGTTTTAGCCGCTGGGACACATGATGGAAGTGTGTATTTTGGGGCCACTCCAAGGCAAGTCCCTAGCCTTCAACATTTATGTCGCATATCAATCCGAAGAGTGATGCCCACCCAAGAAGTCCAGGAGCTGCCGATTCCTTCCAAAGTTTTAGAGTTCCCCTCCTACCGTGTTTAGAGGATGCTGTCTTCCCTAGTATTAGGGACTGACAACACACTTTACACAAACCTCAAGCTTTACTGACTTCAAGGTTTAGGAGATTTATTTAATTTGATACATTCTTGTATTGCATTTTTATCAGTTGAGCTTCTAAAATATTATTTATAGACCTTAGGAGAAATATTTCTGAACATATCAAATGTAAATATTTTTCTAAAATGTAACTGTGAGAACATATACATACATGTATATATTTCGATATAAGCTGCTGTGTGTTGAATGGATGCTTTTGCTTTTCTAATTTTAAGTTCCAACATGTATACATTGCTTCAGTAGAGCCACAATATGTATCTTTGCTGTAAAGTGGAAGGAATGTTTTCATTCTGGGACACTGAGTTAGATGGTAAATACTGACTTAAGAAAGCTGAATGCCTCGTAACAAAATGTGTATTTGGTTGGGGGGTGGTCAGACAACTGACGTTCAAGTAAAACAGCTTTTGTCTAGGGAAGGATTTTGTTTTCCTTAAGAGTGGCAGCTGAGAGGTAGAATTTGAATGTGACATTATTAAATGAAAAGTAGCCGGGATACAACCAGGAAAAAAGGGTGTCTTTTTTTTTTCTTTTTCCCTAACTACTGCTTGTGGGCCTTAATTTTGGAAAGCAGCTGGCTACTTTCACCCCTGTGGTCTAAATAAAGTATTGTAATAAATTTTAGTCTATTTGAAAAATCTGTCTACTGCATTATTGCTAAATATTTTGTTGTTTCTACTAAGGGACAATTATTTTATGACTGTAGTGGGTATTTTTGCTTTTTGTTTATTTTTTACACATATCCTATGTTTCTGCAGGGGATAATATTGGTGACTTGCCAAAGAGAAGCAATACAATTAGTATATCTGTTTTTGCCTTCTGTTATTTATCTTACCTGCAGATATTAAGAATGTATGCATTATGTAAAATGCTTGATTATATATTTTTGTTGAGCTTTTTTTTTTTTTTTTTTTTGCGGTACGCGGACCTCTCACTGCTGTGGCCTCTCCCGTTGCGGAGCACAGGCTCCGGACGCGCAGGCCCAGCGACCGTGGCTCACGGGCCCAGCCGCTCCGTGGCATGTGGGATCTTCCCGGACCGGGGCACGAACCCGTGTCCCCTGCATCGGCAGGCGGACTCTCAACCACTGCGCCACCAGGGAAGCCCCTTGTTGAGCTTTTTAATTAAAGACTTGTTAAAAAAAAAAAAAAAAACAGAACAAGATCTTTACTAGAATAAAATAACATTTTGTAATGAGATAGGGAATGACCATGAAAATATTTTTTTGCTACTTGATGGCAACAACGTTTGATGGCTTTGTTTTCATTACTTCGGCAGTGGTTGAAGATATTCTGCAGATTTTCCTTTGCAAAAAAAAAAAAGGGGGGGGTTTCAAATTTGTTGACCTTTTCCCAAGGTGGCTGCCGGTAGTTTTCCTAGTATATATTTAAAATACAAAAACAAGCTTAATAATCTTCTTGTACAATAAAGGTGATAAAAACAAATACAATGCATAACCCCTTTTGAAAGAAACATATGCTATGAGAGAACAGTTTGAAAATTAAATGTGTAAAAAGTTTCCATTATTATATGGTTTTGTTGCAAAAAAACCCCTAAATATTACACACATTTCTCATCAGAAACTAAAATGTTTAACAGTATTTTCAAGTGATATATTTTTAGCAGAATTTGAACCAATTTGTTTAAATATACACAAAAGGCAGAGGACTCAGTGGGTGGAAGTAGTGGGATGGAAATTAACTAGCTCATCTTTTTTTTTTTTTTTTTTTTGCTGTGGCTGGGCCCGTAGGCCATGGCCGCTGAGCCTGCGCGTCTGGAGCCTGTGCTCCGCAGCGGGAGGGGCCACAACAGTGAGAGGCCCAAGTACCGCAAAAAAAAAAAAAAAAAAAAAAAAATATATATATATATATATATTTTTTTTTTTTTCACTGTGTTGGGTCTTTGTTTCTGTGCGAGGGCTTTCTCTGGTTGCAGTGAGCAGGGGCCACTCTGTCGCGGCCTCTCATTGCGGAGCACAGGCTCCAGACGCACAGGCTCAGTAGCTATGGCGCACGAGCTTAGTTGCTCCGCGGCACGTGGGATCCTCCTAGACTAGGACTCGAACCCGTGTCCCCTGCATTGGCAGGCAGATTCTCAACCACTGCGCCACCAGGGAAGCCCCAAGCTCATCTTTAACAAAACGTCTGCCTAAATGGTAGATGCCATTGAGCAATGAGTAGCTGCTTAGTGTGACTCAGTAAACCAGCCAAGGTCAAACTCCTTCCACCCGTCCCTTTGTGCCAGCCATGCACACCAAGGATGCCTGTACATTAGTCCACAACAAAATCTTCCAATCTTTGTATCACCAATCAAGATATTTTGTAAGATCAGAATATTCAGTCATATTGTGTTCATAAAAATATCTAGAAAAATAAACATTTTGAGGGAGGAAAGGCTTTATTTTTGTGCAGCAACGAAGACCCAACGTAGCCAAAACTAGCTAAATTTATTTAAAAATAAATAAAATAAAATAAACATGTTTACAGTTCTGGCAACTAAAACCGAAAGAAGTAAAGTATCTCAGACCAGAACTGGAACTTAGGTCTTGTCCTGTTTGGGGTTTTCCCATCTTAAATCTTCTTTTTTTAAACATCTTTATTGGAGCATAACTGCTTTACAATGCTGTGTTAGTTTCTGCTGTATAACAAAGTGAATCAGTTATACATATACATACATCCCCATATCTCCTCCCTCTTGCATCTCCCTCCCACCCGCCCTATCCCACCCCTCTAGGTGGTCACAAAGCACCGATCTCCCTGTGCTATGTGGCTGCTTCCCACTAGCTATCTATTTTACATTAAATGCATTTTTAAAATTACTCCAGGTGAAGGGAATTGCACTAAAACACACATCTGTTGGAGAATTGGAGCATTAGCAGTGGGACTCACTCTATTGTTTGGTTATAATACACATGGGGTAGAAACTTGAACTTTCAGAGACACAAATCTCCCTGTGAAAAGCCTTTAGTGATCAAATAAAGCGCTCGGTCTCATCCTGAATTTTGCATTTTTCCATTAAGAGCTGTATTTACTTGTCCCCCAACTTGTTGATGGTTGGATCCAAGTGTTCTAAATATTTTGTATCACCTTCATGGCAATTAGCACTTAGAATGAGGGGCAGGACGCTGTGATGGTTAAAACAACAGTGCCGAGTCACAGGGTCTGTGGCTCCCTGCTTACCAGAGGTGTAACCTTGAGTGACTTACTTTCCCTCTCCGTGCCTCAGTTATGTGTAAAACAAAGTTAATATGGGTATTACTAATAATCTATATCTCATGAGCTTCTTGTGACCAAGAACAGTCCCAAGTCAATTCACGTAATGCCCTTAGGAAAGTGGCTTTTGCCAATAGAAACAGATAATGCACGTTAGCTCTTCAGCTGAATGGCAAACGCTGAGTGTTGGAAGAAAGAATAAATAATCAATCTTCTAAAACCTCGATTTCGGCTTTTGAGATGATACAGGGTTGACACAATTTTAGAAAATCAACAATAAATAACAGCTGAGAGTGCAACTATGTTCCTAATTCCCCATTTCTTTGGAAGGATTTACTTGCAGCGTTCCTTTTATGTATTTTTAACAATAGGTGGCAGTGTTGGCACAAGATGGGGAAAAAAAAATCCACCAGGTTTTTTTGTTTTGTTTTTTTCTTTCCCCTTCATGTTTGATAACTTTCTGATTAATTTTTAAATCACCGATCAGTCCAGTATTAGCAGTCTGGGCACACCCCAATGCTAAGTCCAACAGGAGAGCGGCTGAAGGATTAACAGGAAATTTAAATGATCATTGCTTCATAAGGAGAAAATCCGGGCTGTTGCCATGTGGAGAATCTAGGTCCTTATTTCTCTATCAGATGATTACACCCTATTTTAGGGCTTTTTTTTCTGCGCGGGAGTAGATTTAGGAACGCTTCAGCTCACTAACCGGCGGCCTGGAGACTGTCCCGGATTGCGCTGCCTGCTTAGAGAAGCTGTCCTGTCTCAGGCATCTCCACGTTTCCTCAGCTAATGAGCCACCTACTATCTGCCTGGGGGATTTCGTTGCAACGATTACTGACTCTCTTTGTGGGAGAGGCGAGTGACTGCCAAGACATTTGGGTCTTGCCTTTAAAAATTACCAGTTTTTAAAATAATTCTCTTATTGTTTTAAGATTTTTCACCTGGAGCTTCTCTGAGAAGGGTGAAGGTAGATTATCACCTGTTAAAATGGAAAAAAAAAAAAAGCAACTGACACAACTGGGCAAAGGCATGGGGCCCACAGAAAGATGAGGATTCCTCTTCCTCCTTTGAATTGGATTTTTACAATGTTAATTGAGCCCAAAGATTTCCCATCAGGCAGATGAACTCTTTAGTGGATTTGGGCATATATCTCTGTCTTTATATCCACACACACACACAATTTTTATTCATTCAACCCACAAATATGTTTTGATTGCCCACTATGAGCTAGGCATTGTTTACTGAAAAGCAGTATATGACCTGAAAGGTGAGAATTGTTTTATTTGGTGGACAAAATTGAGGACTTAACCCTGGATGGCAGCCTCTCAGATAGCTCTGAGGGATTTCTCTGAAGAGGTAAGGGAGGAGCCAGGGTTACAGAAGTGTTGCCACAAAAACCAAGTAGTCAGAACATCAGAAGATTGTGAGCTCCCTGGTGGCCTAGACGTTAGGATTCTGGGCTTTCACTGCCATGGTGGCCTGGGTTCAATCCCTGGTCAGGGAACTGAGATCCTGCAAGACGTGCAGCATGACCAAAAAAAAGAAAAAAAAAAAGCAAGATTACTGTTAATTGAAGGAAAACCAGACATCTTAAGTTAATGAATTTAGTGCTTTTCTCTGGATGGGAAGATGCAAGAGTCTGGGCTCACTGAAATCATCCCTTTGATATGCACCCTAACTACTAGGGCCAGTAGCCTGCTTTTCTCCATCCAGAATCCCCTCCGGGTGCACAATTGGTGGTGACTGCAGTGGCTGCTTGCTTGATGACCACAACATCCTTTGTTTATTGATATGGCAGGTGACATTTTTCATCCACAGCACTGATATCAACAATGCAGATAAAGCCGTGAACGAGACACATGTCAGCCCTCTTGTGGCGCTTATATTATCCTACACACAAAGGTGGCAGGTGGTAAGTGCTGTGAAATAAGAGGTGTGAAGTGATAGAGAGAGATGGGAAATGAAGGGGGTTCTATTTTAGGTACGGTGGCCCGGAAGGGATTCCTGAGTGTGGTGACGTCTGAGCAAGCACCTGAATTACCATAGATTGTTCCTGTCTCCCCCAAATTCATTATGTTAAATCCTAATGCCCGACGTCATGATATTTGGAGATGGGGCTTTTGGGAGGTAATTATGTCGTGAGAGTGGAGCCCCCCACGAATGGAATTAATGCCCTTATAAAAGAGACTCCGTAGAGATCCCTTGTCTTTTCTACCATGTGAGGACACAGTGAAAAGACGGCCATGTAAGAACCAGGAAGTGGGTCCTCCCCAGACACCAAATCTACTAGCACCTTGATCTTGGATTTCTCAGCTTCCAGAACTGTGAACAATAAGTTTCTGTTGACTAGAAGTCACCAGCCTATGTTATTCTGTTATAGCAGCTCGAGCAGATGAGACATGAATGAAGTGAGGGAGTGAAACAGGCAACGTTCTAGGGTAAGACTATTCCAGAGGAAAGGGCATATAAATGCTCTGAGGAAATTGGGTCATAAGGCACTGAGACAATCAGGGGCAGATGCAGACTGATGGGGTCTGAAGCTTCTGAAAATTAGCCACCCGCTTTAAGAGAGAATATAAAATTAGATACAAAAGTGAATATGTGAATAAAAATCCCAAGAAATGACAAAATTGTAAAAGTTGACAAATTGTGTAAGCATCAAAGTCCAATAAAGGCATCATTAACTGCCCGACACACCTATGAAATAGTTTTTTCCTGTAGTTTTGGCTACATACTCTTTGATTACTTCTTCATACGACTCTGGTGGTATAATATATTTTTATAGAGATAATAGATAATTTAGTCTTTCTTTTAACATCGTTGAGCAGAATATTATTGACAGTTTATAAATTTCTTTTTGGTTCTTTTTGGTTATGCCATGTAAATTTTCAAGATTCTCAGAGTTGAAAAAATCTCAAAAATTTCTTTGGAATATGAACTTTAAGATTTGGAAGAATTTTCCACAGAGAAGATTCTGGTTTTGTTCATTTCCACTATGAATACTTTAAAAACTGGTTGCTGTGGAACCACATGCATATCTCTGTTGGACTTTTGCCCTCCCGTCTTCACACCCCGACGCTGGAGGGTGGGTCAGCGTGGAGAGGGCTGGGCATTTCCTGGAAGCCCTTCGTGAACCACAGCAACTACCACGCACAGAAGTGACTGCAAGCCGCAGGGATACACCTCACACAGGTCACATGCCCTTCGATCCACCTCCCCTTAGCCAGACCCCAAATGCCCACGGCCACGCCACTGCCCTCTGACAAGAGGGGAGATGTATCAGAGGGAAATTAGGACTGGAAAGGAGACAGAGGCCTTAACTGATTGGGGTTGAACGATTTTTCTTTTGCAAGCTTTACAAATCTTATGACGACATTGACACATTACTGTACAAGTAAGGGTCCTGAACCTTAAGCTCCATAAACTCCATGGAAAACCCACCTCTCCTAGAATGCGAAGATATCTCTGCCCTACCCTTAGTTCATTGAAGGGAAAGGAGGTCCAGCAGTGTGGGATTTGTTTGGGAGAATACCTTAACAGAACAGAGTTCCAAAGCATACCCAATAAGCCATGGCAGACAGATTTCCCATCTTGGGCAGTTGTATTTCCCCAAACAGGGGTGACATGAGACCATGGGATGCACACGGCAGAGTCTGGGATGGTGACTTTATTAGATGTCTGGTGGTGAAGAGTGAAGGGGAGGTGGGTTTGGTAGTTTCACTGATAAGTTACTAGTCATTTTAATTTTGAAATATTTTTAAAAATATGTAAATCCCATCTATAAATTATGCTGATTTCACGTGAAGTTTTGCACAGGCTCAGCGGCCATGGCTCACGGGCCCAGCCGCTCCGCGACATGTGGGATCCTCCCGGATCGGGGCACGAACCTGCGTCCCCTGCATCGGCAGGCGGACCCTCAACCACTGCGCCACCAGGGAAGCCCAGAATTTTCTTAATATGCTTTGACTTGGCTGCTTCTGCCCCTGGGAGTCCAGCCCCACCTGAAGCCCTGCAGGCTTCCTTTTTTTTTTTTTTTTTTAACAACAATCGTGCCTGACTCCATGGAAGGTTAGCCAGGTGGCCGGAGGGCCTGGCAACTTAAACCCCTTCATTACCAAAGGAAAATAGCCTTATTGCCTAAGAGAGGTGAAGCGAAGGGAGACCACTATGTTGTATTCATTAAACATCCAGCTTAAACTTCCCTCAGCCCTCTCCAGCCCTGCGGTGGATAGAAAAAAACATGGAGAGGAGTGACGAGACCTGGATTCCAATTCTGCCTTTTAGTACTTAGTGACCTTGGGGAGGTCGCTTTACCTCTGCAGCCTCTGGTTTCTAGGTAAAGAATAAAATGAGGTATTTTGCCTCATACCTGAAGTGGGCTTATCTTACCACGAGGGGGCAGGCAAATACAACCCGTGAAGTTCTTGCATATCTCTCACACGCAGGAGTATACAATGAAAAGTTATAATACAAATAAATTTGTAGGAGTTTAAAAAAATTGGTACAATAATATGATTTTATGATAGGGTGTTTGAGGACTCTCAACTGTAGTTACACCTTCCATGTTGTTTGGGTTTAGTTGCCTGTATTGTACGTTGCAGTAATGGCTAGCATTTATTGAGTGCTTGCTGTGTGCAAGGTGCTGTGTTGTACATGTTACCTGTAATCCACACAACAAACTGTGCAAGGTGGGCATTATTCATGCTTTACCCAGAAGGACCCTAAATCTCAGCAAGGTTAGGTGGCTTGCCCAAGGTCAAGCAGCCAGCAACTGGCAAAGCTAGGATTCAGATGTAGGTCTGATTTCCCCTCAGCCAGACCCTGCTTTTATTCCCACAGTTAACCTCCTTCCACAGCTGCGTGAGTGTGTGCACGTGGCCTGATCCATCCAGCCCTGCAGTCATCCAGAGGCACAGTGATGTCATGGAAATATTCAATATTTCTCTCTTTGAATGAGTGACTCTGATTTCATAAAACCACAGAAATCGCTGTGGAAAAGGTTAAATCATGACATTATTGCTGGAACATCATTGGATTCACCTGTTCTGTTTCCATCGGTCCCACAGAGCTCTGAGGCCCACACTCCACATTCCCACACAGCCTGATCCCTGGAGGCCTTCCTTCTCCAGCTCCCCTCCTGTCCTCTCTCCTTGTGGTGCCCAACAGGAGGTGACAGCTTGTGGCTCTGTACGCTCTCTGTTGGGATCCTATAGAGGCAAATGCTGAAGGATTCATTACACAGTCTTCCGTCAGCCATCAATGTCCTCCTTCCGGCCCTCCTCTCTCACCTTAGCTTAGGACCTGCTACTTCCAACTATGCAAATCAATGCATGTTTCCTAAAACCACCCAGCATTTCAGATACCTTCTCTCTTACTTGCTCGCTACCGGGGTTGTGTGTGTGTGTGTGTGTGTGTGTGTGTTTTCATTTTAACATCAATTTCAGAATGTCTGCTTCCAAATGCTTTCCTTGAGTATCACTACTCCACCCTGAACATGGCTTTGCTTAGCTTTCAGTTTCCATTTTGTTAATTTTGTCACCTTGTACGTTGCTTCTCAGATCTCCCCGTTCATGAGTTGGTAGTATATTTCTAACTGCACTGTAAGTTCCTTGAAATCGCTGGAATTTGATTTCTCTCAGGATTTAACTGAGTGTTAATAATAATTAATACTGAGCTGGATTCCATCCCTTATCCTCATTTATGAGGCAGGGATTAAGGTGCATCATTTCAGTAGCTCAGGGGATCATCAGTATGCCCGCTGGGGGATATTTACGAGCACCTACAATGTTCCCAAGTCTGTGTTTTGTGCTTTAAGCCATGGTCTGGTATCATTTACTCAAAAACCCAGTGAGGTAGCCACCATTATCATTCCTGGTTAACAAATGACACCTCTCATGGTCAGTAGTCTTGTCCAGAGGCAGAGTGCTGACCGGGGCAGGATTTGAATCCAGGCAATCTGACTCCGAAGGTCACGCCTTTAACCACTGCTCTATCTGCCTCATATCCAGACTTTGGTCCCGTTTGGCCTTCAGAGCCGAGTTGTGAGAGGGCGGACAGGAACTATGATGAAAGCGGAACAAGGTAGCTGGTGGAAGTCTCTATTCCACAGTGTGACTCTCCCTGTGACCCCGAACATCTTGAGTAAACTCTACTAAAATTCATGAAACGTTTGAGACCAGAGTTCTTGCAGAAACCCTGGGAAGAGGCAAAGTAGCTTGACAAGATTCAGGCATCATGGTGAGAATGCTGATTTTATCTAGATCTCTAAAAGAAGTGGGCACCTCAGCTGAACAAAAATTACTATTTTGGGGGCTTCTCTGGTGGCGCAGTGGTTGAGAGTCCGCCTGCCATTGCAGGGGACGCGAGTTCGTGCCCCGGTCCGGGAAGATCCCACGTGCCGCGGAGCGGCTTGGCCCGTGAGCCGTGGCCGCTGAGCCTGCGCGTCCGGAGCCTGTGCTCCGCAACGGGAGAGGCCACAACAGTGAGAGGCCCGCGTACCGCAAAAAAAAAAAAAAAAAAAAAAATTACTATTGTGGCACTAGTCTCTAAAACAAAAACAAACCAAACAACAAGAACTATGTATCACCTTGAACTAAAATGACTCAACAAGAGGCCACATCTCTGTCAATTGAGAGAGAGTTCCCAGCTGATCGTCACTAGGCTTCCAGCACTGCTGCTGGGTCACTGTGGGGACCGCCTTGGGTGCAGGCAAGAGGGGGAAAGCAAAGGCTCCCTTACCCTTTCTTTTGTTTCTTTGCATCTGTTACAGTTGCTGCAGAATAGCAATCCCATCACTCAAAATGGCTCCAAGTCCCTTACTCATTTGTTAGTATTGGTGTTAACATTGAAAATATTGAACACCTGGACTGGCCCAGGCAGCGACCCTCAGAACAGATGATAATTATAAACAACTCACGTAGGTAGGTGGTGTCAATTAAATATTAGATATGGTGAGCCTAAACATTGGCTTTACTGTTTCTCTGATTGCAGGCAAACAAGGAGGAGGTGGTAAAATTAGCTCTTGCCTGGACTTCAGGCGGCAGAGAAGGTTGGGATTGGCTGTCGCCATCGGCGACTCTGGTGGGTGTTCAGGAAAATACTAGGGGGTGATGAAATTTTACGTGGCATCGCAAGACAGAAGGTCAGGTAAGTGGTACCCAAACCTGGCTGATTACTGGAGTTACTTTGTGAGGTAAAAAATATACAGATCCCAGGTTTTGCTTAAGGCCTGTTGAACTTTTAGCCACAGGGCTACATTCATAAAATAAAAATTCCCCAGGTAATTTCTGATAATCAGTTTGATCAATAACTTATTGGAGGGAACATTCCATTATTGTTATTTATTTTTTCTTGAGACGCCTCCCTTATTTCCTGATTGAGATCCAGAACTCTTTCTCTGGTTACGAAGGTCAATTATCTGAGCAAAGTGATATGTGGATAGGGCATTCAGAAGGATTTATGCCATCCGTGTGTGTGTGTGTGTGTGTGTGTGTGTGTGTGTGTGTGTGCATATAATGCATTTGAAATATGACTTTTAGTCTATAATTAAGCCCAATGAAAATGTGATATTTTAAGCCTTGGTTTCATTATATGTAAAATAATAATGATTATAATAAAAATGATGATCTATGTAAACCATCTCAATGGCATCGGTTGTGCATCTCTGCCTAGTACATGGCTGTTGCAGGTAGAGTTTTGCTAATCCCACAATCAGCCTCAGGGTTTTTTTTGTTTTGTTTTCTTCTAGGTTAAGAGAGTTATGATTTCTTCTCTCCCTAAACTTTTAGTCTCTCATAGACTTCCCAATGATAGAAAAAGACTAGTACAATTCCCTTAATGACAGTTGCCCTTTTCTCAGGTTTTCTAATGTAGGGAAGCAGTTTTTGAGTCAATAGATTGGCCAGTGGGAAGTCTATACTGAAATCAACATCATGCCTATAAGTTTGCTTGGGGATTACTTCAATAAACTCTGGGAAATAAAACCATTTCTGCAGAAGAATCGATCATACTTACCTGGCTTGGAGCCAGTTCCGAAACAAAGGGCTATCTCACTGGATATAGTCCTGTTTCTAAACTAAGTGATACAGAATGTTCTTCATTGTCAGAAAGTGATAAAAATAAATATGGTGATTAGATACACATTATGTTTATCAGGAACTCCAAAGCAGAAAAACCATTGTTGGAAATTCTGTGATCACTATAAAAATAAACTCAAAATAAATTAAAGAATTCAAAGCTGCAATTCTCAATCAGGTGTCTCTAAACTAAATAATGAATGGGGAAAGAGACTTTTAATTAAAAAATTCTAATGAAAAGCATATGTCTACCACGCAAAGACCACATTATTTGGTGGATATTTCTTGGGAAACAAAACTTTTAAAGATTGGGCACATAAAGGTATAAATGGAAATAGTAAATGTAGAAAGGTTAAAAATGGTGAAAAGTTTGCTTCAAGGTGTTCATTATTCAAAAAGAAACTGGGTTCCTTGGATCTAATTGCATTTTATGATAGACTTGAGCATATCATTGAGGATAGTGGACCCCAACTTCTTAAATGCCCCAAGCTCATTTTTTCCCTGATACACTCAGCACAATATTATTTGTAAATTTATCTTATAGTAATTGTGGTGATTCATAATTACAAGACCACAATAAATAGCTTTTTATATACGTGGTATTTCATAAATCAGAGCAGCACATATAAACTATATAAGATTTTAAAAAAGTAGCAGCTATATGTGCAAGACATGTATGTCATCTACAGACAATGTTTGAGGACATACACTTGAAAATACAGATTCTTCCACCCCTCTTTGTATTAGCTCTCCAAATCTCTAGGTGATCCACGGTCCACATATTTGGGATCACTAATTTATCGAGTGAAAACAAGAACAGTGCATGGTTTAAACTCTCCCTCAGATACACTGTCTTGAAAGACTTTTGCCTGAAATGTATTCTTTCCTACTTCTGTCTGTGCTGACCACCATTCACATCTGGTGGTACCCAACTTGCTGACTGTGATCCTTGGCAATTTTAGCCTGTGTCTCAACAATATGGTGTGGGACTAGAAAAAAAGAACTAAGGGAGAGCGTCCAGATTCTAGCGCTGGGTTGGGACTTGGGGTTAATCATTTTGACTCCCTTTTTATATGCAACATAAAGACTCCAATGCTCCTGTTATTAACCCAGCTCACAGGGGACCTAGAGGAATAAAGTTAATACGAAGGAACAATCTGAAAGCTTTGGCTGAAGGGTATTATGTAAGCCACTGGAGAAAACTGTCCAATTATGGATAAGAAAGTAGTACGGATGTGAACTTGTGGGTTTTTTCCATTTACGTAAATTAGTGGTAAGAGGTCTAGAACATACAATTTTCTTATGTATATTTTATTCCTTCACTAGTAGATAGAAATAAAGGCGCCCAGCCAGCAAGAGAAAGTTGGGAACAGTGGGGCTGAAATGGCTATTCTTGTTATTTTCCCTTCCCGGGAGCTAGCTTCATGCAGTCATGCTTCAGGGTCTGGCTGAACCGCCCAGGGCATTGCAATGCCTAATACTCAGTGCAGTATAAAGATTCTTTGGAAGTTTTTTAGATGAATACATAATAACTTTTCATACATTCACAATACCTCTTATTCCTTGAATTCACAAGGGAGAAACACTAATCATGGCAATATTAAGTACTGTAATGAGCGCAAGGTAGCATATGGGCCCGGGGGTAAACAATTTCTGTACTGTTGATGTACTTATTTGCTTTTCCTGTAAAACGTCCACGACCTGAACCATTGCTGCAGAATACAAATACAGGTTTTCAATCTAAGCCACACATTAAGATTCTTTCTTGAAAAGAATCCGAGTGTTCTCTGGAAAGACAAAGGAAGGCTAATTAGTATCTTGGGCCCTGGAAACCAGTGTTTTGCAGTATAAGTGAGTTTTTGAGGATAGATCCTCTATAAAGAACGCCACAACTTCTATCAAGACACCACCAATATGATTTCATTTCCAGATGCTTCTATTTAGAGTTCAATATCTGCCTGGCATTCTGTTGTATATTATCACATCATGAAGGTATTGAGGTATGATTTCTTGTCTTCAAAGAAACACATAATATTTACAATATTCATATAATTCCTGAGAGTTCACAGAAGACATATAAACATATAAGATGCAAACTTAAATGCCTCAGGGGCCAGGCAGATAGCGTCAATGTGTGGTGCTGCCTGGTATAAGACAGTAGGGTGTGGTGGGGACTGTGGCCAACTGGGAGATGCATTACCCTCAAGTTCAAAGTCACATTTAAAGAAAACTGCTCTGCTATTCAAATGAAACATATACGTGGGCTACATTTACCCTGTTGACTTCTTTTCAGATACGCACAATCTCTTTTGAGCCTCTAGCAACTGTTCAAAGTTGACTCTAGACACCATTTTGCAAAAGAGGAAACAGAGGCTCTGTGAGGTAAAAGTCTTGGGCAAAGTAACTCAGCGAGTAACTGGGAAAGCAAGAATAAGAACTTGAAGTTCTGTGGACCCAAGCCCAGTTATTTTTGTAAAAAACTAGTAGAGTAGGAAGGGGCAGAAATTGCTATTTACTTTGAGATTTACTCTCTCTTCTCATATCTAACTCATCATCCAAGGGCTCCTCCACTGACTTTGGTTGCCCTTTCCCCATATTTTTGTACAACATTAAAGAACACAGTATGTGTGTGTAATATCCTCTAGTCAACATGCTTCTGATTTGTCAGAAGTCTCTGGGCTGCTTTCAATACATTGATTTGCTCTACAAAGACAAGAAGAAATTGCTGAGGAACATAGCTTGATGCAAAAGGTTGCTGCTGTCATCGGAGCAGGCTGGTCAATCCAGGGTGGATCCAGTGCAGAGCTGCAGACCTCAGTAGGGCTGACTGTGTAGGATGCCTCAGAGCATGGGTACACATCACAGACATGAAGAGCTATCCTTATAGCCAGTTCAGGTGGCAAAATATAGGCTTCAGAGTCAGAAAGAGTTGGGTACAAAGCATCTTGTCCTGGGTGGCCAGGGCAATCTAATTAAACCTTCACTATCACTTTTGTTGTTTGAAAATGGAGGAGACAATTATCGTGGGGCTACATAGGTGAATGTATTTGGAACAGGCGTTGGGCAGTTGTTCCTGAATACTAGATGCTCAGTAAATGCTGGTTCTCCTCTCTCCCTCTTCCTTTCCCCTGGCTTCATGCCCAGTGGAGGAGGCTTAGGCCACGCTGGTAAAATGAGAAGTTGGGAGATGTGCTTTGGGAGCTGGAAGACCACAGTCCTCATTGCCACGACCCATACAGTGTTGACAGGGATAATATCTGCCTTGGGGTGCTCCAAATACTTTGTCACTCTTAAGGGACAGTGAGTAGGAAGTAAGTTATGGAAAGTGAAGTAGAATTTCTGTAAACTGCTGGTGCAAAATCTCTGACAGGGTCACATGCAGATTAGCATAATTTTTGTTCTATTTTTGTCCTGTGAGATACTTATTTGAGTTTCATTGTGCCCATTGTGTGGCTTTTGTTCTGAGGCTATGGGTTTAATTATTTAGTTATTTATGAGTGCATCTGGGCATAAATGCCACAGTTTTATTTCAGTGACAAATTTATGGTCAGTGAATTTTAGTAATGAATGAATAAATTATTTCTCTTTCATAAATGCCCCTGCAGTTTGTGATTTCCATGGCAATTCATAATACTTAAGAAAGGTTCTTTATTAGTTGAAAAAGCCAATGCTAATGGAATCAGGAAAGGAGAGATTTTAAATTGCTTTAATTAACTGTGTTAATTAATATCCAGCATGTGTAAGATATTGAATTGGCTTTGGTTGGCTCGATTAGAATTTAGTTGCTTAAAATCTGTCTAATATATAAATGTTCTTTGTTAAAGGACATTCTAATTCTTTTGTGAAGTAAATGGCAGGAATAAAAGGATTTCCTTTTCTGTAATCTTTGATTCCTGGTATGTTATTGAAATAATGAAATTACTGAAATTTGCCAAAAAAAAAAAAAATCAGCACATGCAAACAAATCCACATCTTGGCTTTGTAATAAAGAAGCCTTAAAGCCACATTGTGATGTGATTTGAAGGAATTAGGGAAGCTTATGACTGATTGCATATTTCAAATCTTTTTCAAGAAGAGTCAACACAAAGAAATTTAAATAAACCCTATTCTCCACAAATCACTGCACTAGATGGACTGGGGCAAAAAAAAAAAGACGAAGAAGGCTAATCCCTGCTCCTGTGGAGCACACAACTGAGTGAAGATGGGAGACTCGCAGTTACTCAAATGAGGAGTTGGGAAGAGTGTTTGAAGAAGGAGGAGATGCTGAGTATGGTTTCTGTGCAAAAGGCACAGACTGTTAATCCTTGAGGATAGTGAATGCCCTATTTTTAGAGCCTCCTAGGCTTAGCATATGTTTCCTCAATGGAAAACATCAAGACTCATTCTTGATTTTTCTTTTTCTTCACACTCACATCCATTTCATCAACAATTCCCATCAGCTTCACATTCAAAATATGTATCGAATCTACACACTTCTTATCACTTCTACCAATACCACATAGTCCAAACCCCTGTGCAGATTTCCTATTTCATCTAACTCTTCCCAGGGCCTGGAGAGAGTTAGCAAGTGCAAAGGCCCTGGGCCCTGGATATTCCCTCCGCTGGAATAATTTCCCTTTAGATATTCTCAGGACTCATTTGCTACCTCATTCAGGTTTCTGATCAAATGGTACCTCCTCAAAGAGACTTACCTGACTACCCTATCTAAAATAACCTCTTGCTATGTACTTGTCTGACTTTTAAAAAATCATGGTACCTGTATCAGTCAGGGTTTAAGCACAGAATTACATATATATATTATATAGATATAATATATATATAGTATTTGCATCTGGTCAGGAGGGGAAGATGGATGTGGAGTGGGGAGATCAAGAGTTGGCTGGAACCCACAAACATGACCTGGAACACCATGGGGATGGACTAAATAAAACTATCCATTTTTTTTTTTTTTTTTTTTTGCCACTGGCCTTGCTGACAAGGGTATCCTGCAGAAGCCAAGGCACTTCATCAGGGAGCTAAACACACGCACCTGGCCCAGGAGTCACTGGCTCAGGTGTTAAAGAAGCTGCAGGAGGATAGGGAAAGGCAGTCCAGCTACTGCTCTATGCCCCTGGGGTATCTCAGCAGATCAGCAACAGTGGGTGTGAGCTACAAATAGGCAGCTGCTTCCCTCTGCTCTCTACATCTCCCGGAATCTTCCTGTGGTCTAATCAGAAAGACACAAGAAATGGAATTCTAGAAAATGTAATTCAGCCCAGCCAAACTGACATGTTACAAAGCCATCACGGTATCTATAGTACCTAACATTGTGCTATATATTTATTTGCTCCATGAAAGCAATTATTTTTTTCTTCTCAACAGAGCAGATTCAGATATGTGATTTGTAACAGAATCTTTCTAGATTGTTACCTAATTTCCATATATCTCCCCCATCAGCCTCTTGCTACTGTCTAAAATAATATTACTGATTCTTTCCTTGGTGTTATTAAGAATTCGTCACCAATTTGACAATGTTCAGATGACCTCCTCATTGTCACAATGTGACAATTTTGTGCTAAGTGTCTAACAAATACTTCATTTAGTTAGTCCTCACAACAACTCTGAAAGTAGATGTTATTATCTCCATTTTACAGATAAGGAAACTGAGGCTTAGGGAGGTTAATACCCCAGTGAGGTCACATAGTTAGTAACAGAGCCCTGCAGGATTTGAACCCAGGTCTCATTGATTGAGAAGTTTGTTCTATTAAACTCTATATGTGGGTAATTATAGTATAAATGTTGGACTAACTGAGATCACTGTTATCCTTTTGAGAAGTGGGAATCAGCCACCGGTGTCTGGGTCTAGTATTCTACAGTGTGAGGCAGGATGAGAACCTGCTGGTCATTGCATTGTATTGATCTAAAGCTAAAGTAGTTAAAACCAAACGGGTGGCAAAATCCAGAAGATGGACTAATGTAACACATGTGATCAAATAAAATCAATAAAAATGGTTCAAAGGATTGGTCCCTGACAGGAATTATTGATTTAAGCGGGAACAAGTTAATATGGATTTGACAGCAAATCTAGGTTCTAGGCAGCCCTTAATGAATGGACTCTTGGATGATGGGTAGAAATTGCACATCTTCAATATCTATGTTTTTCCTCTCTTTCCCAGGCACATAGCTGAACTCCATTTCCCAGATCCTTAGCAGTGGCTCTGGGGCCATTTGACCAAGTTCTGCCTAATGAAATATGGGTAAAGTGAAGCCTGTCACTTCCCTGCCTGACTCATAAAAAGCTCTATGCATGACCCTCATCTCTTCTTTCTGTACTGCTGTATCCTCAGAAGTCACTTTATTTTTAAAAAATTTTAAAAAATAAATTTATTTATTTGTTTATTTTTGGCTGCATTGTGTCTTTGTTGCTGTGCACGGGCTTTCTCTAGTTGTGGCGAGCGGGGGCTACTCTTCGTTGTGGTGCACGGGCTTCTCATTGTGGTGGCGTCTCTTGTTGTGGAGCACGGGCTCTAGGTGCTCGGGCTTCAGTAGTTGTGGCACGCGGGCTCAGTAGTTGTGGCCCACGGGCTCTAGAGCACAGGCTCAGTAGTTGTGGCGCACGGGCTTAGTTGCTCTGCGTTGTGTGGGATCTTCCTGAACCAGGGCTCAAACCCATGTCCCCTGCATTGGCAGACAGATTCTTAACCACTGAGCCACAAGGGAAGCCCCAGAAGTCACTTTAAAGTAAATGTACTTTAAGAATAAAGGAGTCTGGAAGCCTGGGTCCCCCTATTATTCACTGCTTCTCGCTCTCCACTCTTCACCCTGCCTCACTGACTTACGTTGGACTGTGGCATGAGAGAGAAATGAACTTTTGTTGAGTTAAGCCACTGAGAACGTGGACTTTTGGTTATATAAGCCACTGTTATTTATTCTGTAAGAAGAGCATGCCCAATGGCTCAAGCTCACTTCTCCTTGAAGTATCAGTGCTGCTACTGGATTTTCTGCCTGTTCTCTCCTATTACTTTCAATACCAGAACTCAAAGGTGTCCAAGCGCCTAATGATAACCAGACCTTAGATGCCAGAACCAGGAGCTAAAGCACAGGCTCCCTGAGTCTAGGTCAAAGCAAAGCTCGTAGTCAGCATTTGTGTCTGCTTGGGTCCTTGAAAAAAATAGCAGGCCTTTGATGGGAAAGAGGATTGTAAATTCTGAGAGGTTGCAAATCACGTCACATAAGATTTCATAACTTGGGCTTCCCTGGTGGCGCAGTGGTTGAGAGTCTGCCAGCCGATGCAGGGGACATGGGTTCGTGCCCCGGTCCGGGAAGATCCCACGTGCCACGGCCTCTGAGCCTGCGCGTCTGGAGCCTGTGCTCCGCAATGGGAGAGGCCACAGCAGTAAGAGGCCCATGTACCGCGAAAAAAAAAAAAAAAAAAAAGATTTCATATCTTGTGTTGAACTATGCTGGTGGGTGAAGAATTGATGAGATAGAAAGGAGGGAACTTTTGTACTTTTGGAAAAGAACGGCCACAATAAATGTGGTGTATAAAATGAGTGGACCCTGAGACACAAGTACAGACAATGGAAGAATTAAATTGTGAGTTGAAAGATCAAAAGAAAGCAGTGAATAGATAAAAGGAAAGGAATAGGTAAAGAGATGCTTTGAAGGAAATAAAACAAAGTTGGTGACGATAAGCATTAAAGATGGGAGGGAGGTGAGTCAAAGATAACCTAAAAGTTTCAAGGCTTGAAGATTTGGGAAAATAAATGGTAGTGCCATTGGCAGCGACAGCAAATATTTGGAAGAGGCATAGTTTTTTTATTGCCATTTAGTTGACCTACGATGTTGGTTTCAGGTGTACAACATAGTGGTTTGATATTTCTATACATTACCAAATGATCTCCACAATAAGTTAGAAACCATCTGTCACCATACAGTTGCTATTACAATATTGGTGACACTATCCCCTATCCTGTACATTACATCTCCATGACTTATTTATTGCATGAACGAAAGTTTGTACCTCTTAATCCCCTTCACCTGTTTTGTTCATTTCCCCACCCCCTTCTCCTCTGGCAGCCACCAGTTTGTTCTCTGTATCTCTAACCCTGTTTCTGTTTTGTTTGTTTTGGTTTTTAGATTCCACGTATAAGTGAAATCATACTGTAATTGTCTTTCTCTGTCTGACTTATTTCACTTAGCATAATAATTTCTAAATCCATCCATGTTGTTGGCAAGCTTTCATTCTTTTTAAAGACTGAGTAATATTCCTTTGCATATATTTACCATATCTTCTTTATCCATTAATCTATCCTTGGACACTTAGGCTGCTTCCGTATCTTGGCTATTGCAAATAATGCTGCAATGAACATATGGGTTCATATATCTTTTTGAATTAGCATTTTTGTTTTCTTCAGGTATTTACCCAGGTATGGAATTTCTGGATTGTATAATAGTTCTAGTTTTAATTTTTTGAGGAAACTTTATACTGTTTTCCATAGTGGCTGCACCAATTTACTATCCCACCAACAGTGCAAGAAGGGGTCCCCTTTCTTTACATCCTCACCAACACTTTTGTTGTCTTTTGATGATGGCCATCTGAAAGGTGTGAGGTGATGTCTCATTGTGTTTTTGATTTGCATTTCCCTGAGGCTTATTGATATTGGAGCATCTTTTCATGTGTCTGTTGGTCATCTGTACGTCTTCTTTGGAAAATGTATATTCAGGTCCTCTGCCCATTTTTTAATTGGATTTTAACCCTTCGGGTTTTCAAAGCCAGACATTGGGCTCGTCTTCCCTGTGCAGCACCCCCAGGCTGGGGAGCTCGATGTGGGAATCAGATTCCTGGCTCCTTTAGGAGAACTCTGCAGTTGTGATTTTCCTCCCACTTTTGGGTCACCTTGCTGGGGGCGGGGGTCCAGACTAGATGCCCCTTTTGTTGTTACTCCTTCTTTATATCTTTTGTTATGGAAAATCCTTTCTGCTAGTCTATAAGTCACTCTCAAATATAGCTGTTCTGTAAGCAGTTGTAACTTGGTGTGTCCGTGGGAAGAGGTAGCCTCAGGATATTCCTGCACCACCATTTTGTTCCAGATTCCAGGAGAAGAATAATTTTTGATGGAAATGTGATGATTTTTTTGTGTGTGTGTATGTAGAGTTTCAGTGACTGAGACATTTAGAAATGTCCAGTAAGCAGTTGATAAATTACTTTCTAATCAGGCTGACTTTTCTTTTTCTTTCAAGTATAGTAAAAACTAGGCTTCTGATCATTGGAGTCTTTTTTTTTTTTTTTTTTCAAAACTGAAGTTAAACTAATACTTTCCAGGCATTTGATATATACCTTATGATGGTGACAATGCTTAATAACTCCATCATTTTGCTGCTGTCTCTTGTTCTATTTCCCTTCCCACCACAATAGTTGAGGCTTCTATACTTTGCCCACACTGCTAATGTATTTATAAAGCATGGCCCTGCTGTTCTTTCATGCCCTTGCTAGTTGCAATGTATTTTGTGACGTGGCCTTTTGACTTGGCCTGTGCCTGTGTCAAATTGTCTTATACACGTCCTTGATCTTTTGCCCTGCTAACATTTTACACACTATTACATTTCAGGGTTTGGAATCTTTAATCATGCAGTAAACACTGATGCTGCATTAATTTTAAATTCAAGAGATTGAAAAAGAGGGAGATTGAAAAGGAGGTCAACTTGGATCTAGAGATTGACTGAATTTCTCTAGGAGGCAGAGCACCTTAAAAGCCTGCATTTCAACCAGATGATTTATGAGTGACCTGTGTGGCTGATATTCAAAGAAAGAAATTACTGCTTTGGAGGTGAGAGCCAAGATAGTGCCTCACTGCTGGTCAGTTTCTCATCATCTTTGGAGAATAAAGGTAGAGAATATCGGGAACTGTTTGGACCAGAAGAACCTGGTTGGTTAGGACCCCACTGGGTCTCCAGATTATGCCAGGAGAATGGGAATGTGTTCTGTGAGGAGACAGTGCTTTTTCATCTCCCTACATATAGCAGAAATATTTGGAAACAACTCCATCCTCTCCCTGAACTCAATTTCACTGGCCTTACTGCTCAATGCTTTTTTTTCTTCAATGTCTTTCACATGAACAGTGCAGATCCAACAGAACCAACTGTCACTGACTTTGGTGATTGTCAGCAAGGGGGGGTAAATGTCTCTTTGATGGGTGTTTTGATGTGCTTGTTTAAATGTGCCCTCTGTCCACTGATGCTTGTGGAATGACCTCTTGTTTTCTCAAAGGCTGGCCTCTCTTATTTCTGCATGGGAGGTAGAAGTGTGTTCTTCCTCCCACCCATTTCAAGTCTTGTCAAAGCAGACATCGAGATGAATATTTGCCCTTTCCTCCCTTCTCAGGCCAGCTCTGCAAACTAGTAACATTATTGACATGAAGTGTATAGATATAAAACCAAAGAGATAAAATGATACTTAGTACTAATGAGCATAGGGTAGAATAATATATGTCTGCAATATGACTTGAGCTGTGCACAAACAAATGCACAATGATATTTTTCAGATTAACAGTGGACAGAGGGCATGTCAGAATAAATTGGGGGACTCTTCTTCAAATATACTTACCAAGGATACATCTCCTCTGTGACAAGCAATGACAGATGAGACAGCTAGAAATGCACTGTGTATATGACCAGCATAGAGGAGAAAAAAGTTGAGCACCAAATCCTGTGTGATTGATTAGAATAAGATAAGAAAATCTTTGTTCAGGTTGCAGTCTTTATTGATAGCAGATCAGAATCTGAGTATGAAAATCAGACCAAATATACTTGTAGAATTCAACATTTCTATGTATATGGACTTAGAATTAGATTAGGCCTCTTTATGCCTCAGGTTTAATAAGATTAGAAAATCATGTTGCAATTTTGCATGTTTAGATGAGAAGGGATAGTAATACTTACCATGTGGCTCAAAATCCTCATTTCACGGAGGAGAGTTCTGAGGCCTAGAGAAATCATGATTGTCCATGGTCACAGTGGTGTAATGGCAAAAACTTAGGCTTTGGAGACACAACAGTCTGAGCTTGATTTCTTGACTTCCATTTGACCTTGAGCAAGTTTCTTAACTTTGCTTAGTCTTAGTACCCTGATTTGTAAAATCAAGATGTTAATCCCTGTCATTCAAGTTTATTGGAAAAAATAAATAAGCTAAAATCTCCAAAACAGTTATAGGCATGTAGTAGGCTCTGAACAAAGGGAGACTGCTAGTATTATTATATATGCTGAGAGAAGACAGATTTGGGAATAGAATCTATATCAACATTGTAGGATACAGCTTTTGTTTTTCTACCTCATAGAGCTCATAAATCAAGTTTCTAGCAATGAAAACTAGCACTTATGGAGAGTTTGCAAACACTTTCACATCTGCTACTCATGACTAAATGGAGGGGCCAGTATTACAATCCAGCTATAGGGAACATTGACTTTTAACTTTAGGTTAAATGACTTGCTCAATAATGCTAATAAGGAATAGAGTTGGGACCGAGTCCAAACTCGGGTCTTCCCCTACCCTGAACCATTCCAGATTTGCTCCTTTATAATCGATGTTTCATGGCTTGCCATTTCCTCCATTCCCTAATTAAAGTGCTGTATCAGTGCTCCACAAACATACTCTATTTCTTATTTTATATATATACTTGAAGTGGTAACATAACTGGTATATTGAATTAGTTGAACACTATAGGGTGCAAGTAGAAAACAATTTTATCTCATTATCTCAAACATTGTGGACATTTCACTCCTGTAACTAGGATAAAATCTCAGCCAGCCACTGATGTTTCCAGGCAATCTTAGATAATAAAATTTCAATTGACCTTCCAGCCATGATGGTAATTGGTACTTGACTAGCTCTAGCAACGTAAACAACTATAAAGCTAGGCAAATATATATGGAACAGCTGTTTTCAGATGATGGACGACAGGCAGCAATGGACTGTAATCCCTAGAAAAGGAAAACACATGATCCTTATGATTACCCCAGATTTTTGACTGAAGGCACTTTGAGACCATGGCACAGGAATTTGAAACCCTAGCAAAGTATGACAGTCTCACTGAATGGAGTAGCCAGAGTTTGGGGCTGCTGAGGCTGGATTTGTAGGAATGGATATCTGAAAGAAGGCAGCTGGTCAGAAAATAAGCTTCAGAAATCTGCCTAGGGGTCCCCTCGAATCGTTGGCCAAATACTAATCGCATGTACAGGGAGAGACACGGCAAGGCTTGACAGCAAGCAGTTACTTAGGGAGCTGTGAGCTGACCTGAGATTTTTGAGATCACAGAGTTCAAGGGAGCATTAGAATTCTGACCAACCAAAGTAGAGAGGTCTTGCTGAAACTTCAAGTGTTCAATTGAAACCCCATAAAGGCCACATCTCAGATGTTGGGCTACTCTGGCCTTAGAGAAGGAAGTAGGAAAGTGTGCCTTATACCTGTAGAAAAAAAATGATCAATGGAAGCAGACCCAGAGATGGCAGAGATATTGGAATTAGCAGGAAAGAACTTGAACAGCTATTATAAATATATTCAATAACTTAAAGGAAAATATTGTCATACTTAGTGATGAACAGATGGATAATTTCAGTAGAGAAATTGGAATTATAAAACAAGAAGCAAATGAAGCATTAGAACTGAAAAAAAAAAAGGAAATGAAAAATTCACTGGACTAGCTTAACAGAAGATTGAACACTTTAGAAGAAAATATCAGTAAACTATCCAAATTGAATGACAGGAAAAGAGCCTGAGAGAAGGAACAGTCTCAGAGATCTGTGAGGCAACATTAATCGGTCTAACTTATGTGTAACTGGAGTTCCCAGAAGAAGCAAGAGTGAGACTGAGGCAGAAAAACAAGAATGAAATAATTAGCAAAAATTTTAAATTTGATCTTTAAATTTTGGAACAGGGGAAGGAAGTTCACTCTTAAAACTTCTTTTCAAAATTGTACTGGATGTATTAGAACTAGTAAGTGAATTTAGAAAGGTTGTAGGATTCAAGATCAATATACAAAGACAATTGCATCTCTATATACAAGCAAGAAATAATTGGAAAATGAAATTAAAGGTCAATTCTATTGTCAATAGCATCAAAAAATATAAAATACATAGGAATAAATTTAACGGAAGAAGTGTAAGACCTCTATACAAAACACCAAAAAAGATTGCAAAAAGGAATAAAAGACCTAAATTCATGGTGAAATATACCATTTATGGATCGCAAGATTTAATATTGTTAAGAAATCATTTCTTTGCAAATTGTTCTATAGATTCAGACAATGACAATTGAAATCCAAGCAGTTTTTAAAAAATAGAAACTGACAAGCTGATTTATATGGAAATGCCAAGGACTTAGAATAGCCGAAACAATTTTAAAGATAAAGAACTTAGACTACTTGTTTTCAAGATTTACCTTAAATTATTATAATCAAACATTATTATTGATGTAAGTGTAGACAAATAGGCCAATAGGATGGAATAAAAGAGTCCATAAATAGACCCACAGGTGTATGTTGTTATGGTTTTAAAGATGACTACAAATTCTTAGATACACCTCCCATCAGGATGTGGGGATCCCTTGAATCTAGATGGGACTGTGACTACTTTGTCCAAAAGAATATGATGGAAATGAAACTGTATAATTCCTGAGAGTAAGTTGTAGGAGGCAAAACACCTTCTGCCAGGTTCTCTTGGGACACTCCTTCTGTGGGAAGCCAGGCTTATGTAAAAAGTTTGACTACCCTGTGGCTACTATGCTGGAGAGGTCATGTGTAGATATTTTGATTGACACTCTCAGCTGAGCCCCTGGCAGCCAGCCAGCATGCCAGTCATGTGAATGAGCCATATTTGACCCTGAGCCTAACTGAACCTTCAGAATTCTACAGCCCCATGCAACACCTAAGCGTATCCACATGAGAAGCTCCATGAACAAACTCCAGCAGAGCCTTTCTCAGATTGCTGACCCATAAAATAGCAAAGTAAAATCCTTGTTCTAAGCCAGTCATTCTGGTGGTAGTTTGTTATGCAGCAAAAGTAATTGGATAATTTAGTGGGTAAATGAGACTCCTTTCAAGAAATGGTGCAAGGAAAACTGGATATCTGTATGGAAAAAAAGAACTTCAACACATACTTTGTACTATACATAAGACAGTTCAAATTGGAGGATCGACTCAAATGAAAGAACAAAATATGTAGAACTTCTAGATAAACACATCAAACTATATTTATGTAATGGAATATACTCAGCAACAAGGAAGAAAAATAACTCACTGATACATGCAACATCAGGGATGTATCTCAACAACATTACCTTGAGTAAAATAAGCCAGATGTGAAAGAGTACGTATTATGTGAATTTATTTATATAAAGTTCTAGGACAGGTAATCTACAGTGATATTGAACAGTAGTTGCCTCTGCAGAAGGGATGAAATTCTGGCACTGGTTCCCTCTGTTTATGGCAGGTCCCTAACACTGATTATTTTTCTTTTAGGTGCTTTTGTGACTTCCACAGAAACACTCCCGCTGGGGCTCTCTAATTGTAATTGTCATGATTTGAGTCTCAGCCTTTGTATATGCAGTGACCCATCTCATGCTAAGTCTCTCTTTAGGGTTCCATCATACATTCAGGGCATCTCCTGAGTAAAGTTTACTTTAAGGCAGCTCCAGGTCAGCTTTCTTCCCCATGTGGTCCACATCTCACCAATGAAAATGCTCAGAAATATTTGTCCCACCAAGAACTGCAGTTTGTTCCCAGTGCAGGGCTTTCGTCTTTAGCCATGGGCTTCAGCTTCTTGCCTCAGGCCTTTTCAAGCAAGGTTCTGACATCAGTCTTGGACCCCAGATATGCCAGGCAGTCAAGGTCAACTGCTCTGAGCCATTCACCAGATGCTTCTCTTACTTGCCCTCTTCCCCTCCTCTATGATGGGAAGAGAAAATATTATAGTCCTCTAGAACTGGCCGCAGTAATTCTGCTTTGTAATCCCTTTAAACCTCAATCCTTTTATATCCTCAGGAGGGTTGCTTAGCGATTCACGGCAACACTGATTTATTATCATTTGCTTTGGAAGCTCTGCAGAGGTGGTGTTGCCCTACACTTTGTAATGTAGGGTACTTAGTACCTATTGTTTACTTTCTCCAATTTTAGACTGAGGCAGAAATGGTCGAATTTTAACTTCTTATTACAGAAAGGGGGCATTTCAAAGCCCTGGGAGCTGACCTTTAGCTGACATTTTTGGCTTTGCAAAGCAGAGCACTTTTACTAAATTATTAGCTGCAGAAAATCTGTCAGAAGATTCAGTTTGTCCACAATTAACATTAATGTCAAGTGTGACAGCTATTTTTGTGATGATTTCAGCGGTGAAAATTCTCTTGTCTCACTAGTGTTCCTGCCACCTACAAATTTAAAAAAGCTCACTCTTAATGGGCCTCAGTTAGTTCTTGTGCCCTGTTGAATAATTCTATGTTCTCACTTTATAATTTTATTTTAAAATAAAAGTCACTACATTTGAGGGTGACCTACAAGATGGTGAAGGAGTAAGACGTGGAGATCACCTTCCTCCCCACAAATACATCAAAAATACATTTACATGTGGAACAACTGCTACAGAACACCTACTGAACGCTGGCAGAAGACCTCAGACTTCCAAAAAGGCAAGAAAATCCCCATGAAACTGGGTAGGGCAAAAGAAAAAAAAGAAGAAAAAGAGACAAAGCAATAGGGATGGGACCTGCACCTCTGGGAGGGAGCTATGAAGGAGGAAAAGTTTTCACACACTAGGAAGCCCCCTCACTGGCGGGGATGGTGCGGGGAGCTTCGGAGACACAGAGGAGAGCACAGCAACAGCGGCGCAGAGGGCAAAGTGGAGAGATTCCTGCACAGAAGATGGGTGCTGACCAGCACTCACCAGCCTGAGGCGCTTGTCTGCTCACCTGCTGGGGCAGGTGGGTGCTGGGACCTGAGGCTTGGGCTTCAGAGATCAAACCCCAGGGAGAGGACTGGGTTGGCTGTGTGAAGACAGACTGAAGGGGGCTAGTGCACCAGAGCTAGCTGGGAGGGAGTCCTGGAAAGTATGGACCTGCCGGAGAGGAAAGAGACCATTGTTTCAGGGTGCAAGAGGAGAGGGAATTCCTGCTCTGTGTGCCCATAGATGGCAGAGCACCGCCTAAGCAAGCTCCAGACACAGGCACAAGCTGTGGCTATCATCTTGGATCCCAGAGGCAGGCATGGACTGCTACCACTGCCACCACTGCCACCATAGGTCCTGTGTGCAAGCACAGATCACTACCCACACCCTCCCAGGAGCCTTTGCAGCACACCACTTCCAGGGTCCTGTGATCCAGGGCCAGCTTCCCCGGGAGAACACACGGCGTGCCTCAGGCTGTTGGAATGTCACGCCGGCCTCTACTGCTGCAGACACTCCCTGCATCCCAATTATGACTACTGTACCCTTCCCTCTCCTCAGCCTGAGTGGGCAAGAGAGCCCTAATCAGCTGCTGCTTTAACCCCCTCCTGTCTGGTGGGGAACAGATGCCTGAGGGCGACCTACATGCAGAGGTGGGGCCAATCCAAAGCTGAACCCCAGGAGCTGTGCAAAGAAGAGAAAGGGAAATTTCTCTGCACAGCCTCAGAAGCAGTGCATTAAATCCCTGCAATCAGCTTGGTAAACCCTGCATCTGTGGAATACCTGACTAGACAATGAGTGTTCCCAAAACTGAGGCAGTGGACTTTGGGGGCAACTGTGGACTTGGGGTTTGCTTTCTGTGTTTGATTTGTTTTGAGTTTTATGTTTATCTTAGTTTAGTTTTTAGTGTTTGTTTTCACTTGTGGGTTTGTTTATTGGTTTGGTGCTCTCTTCCTTTCTCTTTCCCCTTTTCTCCCTCTTTTTGTGAGTGTGCGTATGTTTCTTTGTGTGACTTTGTTTCGTTTTGCTTTTACCCTTTGTCTTGGGGTTCTGTCTGTTCGTTTTTTCTTTTATTTTTTTCTTCCTTTTCTTCTGTGCCATGTGGCTGGCAGGGTCTAGGTACTCTGGCCAAATGTTGGGCCTGAGCCTCCAAGGTGGGAGAGCCAAGTCCAGGATTTTGGACAACCAGAGACCTCCTGGCCCCATGTAGTATTAATCAGTGAGAGCTCTCCCAGGGATCTCCATCTCAACACTAAGACCCAACACCACCTAATGGACAGCAAGCTCCAGTGCTGGATGCACCATGCCAAACAACTAGCAAACCAGGAACACAATCCCACCCATTAACAGACAGGCTGCCTAAACTCAAACTAAGGTCACAGACACCCCAAAACACACCACCAGATGCAGTCCTGCCGACCAGAGGGACAAAATCCAGCCCCACCCACCAGAACACAGGCACCAGTCCTCGCCCACCAGGAAGGCTACACAAGCCACCGAATTAACCTCACCCACTGGGGGCAGACACCAGAAGTAAAAGGGACTATGAACCTGCAGCCTGCAAAAAGGAGACCCAAAAGTTAAACAAAATGGGAAGACAGAGTAATATGCAGCAGATGAAAAAGCAAGGTAAAAACCCACCAGACCAAACAAATGAAGAGGAAATAGGCAGTCTACCTGAAAAAGAATTCAGAGTAATGATAGTAGACATGATCCAAAGTCTCAGAAATAGAATGGAGAAAATACAAGAAACGTTTAACAAGGACCTAGAAGAACTAAAGAGCAAACAAACAATGATGAACAACACAATAAATGAAATAAAAACTACGCTAGAAGGAATCAATAGCAGAATAAGTGAGGCAGAAGAACGGATTATTTACCTGGAAGATAGAATAGTGGAAATAACTGCCACAGAGCAGAATAAAAAAAAAAAGAATGAAAAGGATTGAGGACAGTCTCAGAGACCTCTGGGACAACATTAAACACACCAACATTCGAATTATAGGGGTCCCAGAAGAAGAATAGAGAAAGGGTCTGAGAAAATATTTCAAGAGATTGTAGTCAAAAACTTCCTTAATATGGGAAAGGAAATAGTCAATCAAGTCCAGGAAGGGCAGAGAGTCCCATACAGGAAAAACCCAAGGATAAAAATGCCAAGACACATATTAATCGAATGATCAAAAATTAAATATGAAGAAAAATGTTAAAAGCAGCAAGTGAAAAGCAACAAATAACATACAAGGCAATCCCCATGAGGTTAATAGCTGATCTTTCAGCAGAAACTCTGCAAGCCAGAAGGGAGTGGCAGGACATATTTAAAGTGATGAAAGGGAAAAACCTACAACCAATATTACTCTGCCCAGCAAGGATCTCATTCAGATTTGACAGAGAAATTAAAATCTTTACGGACAAGCAAAGTTTAGAGTATTCAGCACCACCAAACCAGCTTCACAACAAATGCTAAAGGAACTTCTCTAGGCAGGAAGCACAAGAGAAGGAAAAGGCCTACAAAACCAAACCCAAAACAATTAAGAAAATGGTAATAGGAACATACATATCGATAATTACCTTAAACGTGAGTGGATTAAATGCTCCAACAAAAAGGAACAGACTGGCTGGATAGACACAAAAACAAGACCCATATATATGCTGTCTACAAGAGACCTGCTTCAGACCTAGGGACACACACAGACTGAAAGTGAGGGGATGGAAAAAGATATTCCATGCAAATGGAAATCAAAAGAAAGCTGGAGTAGCAATTCTCATATCAGACAAAATAGACTTTAAAATAAAGACTGTTACAAGAGACAAAGGACACTACATAATGATCAAGGGATCAATCCAAGAAGAAGATATAACAATTGTAAATATTTACGCACCCAACATAGGAGCACCTCAATACATAAGGCAAATACTAACAGCCACAAAAGGGAAGGTCGACAGTAACACAATCATAGTAGGGGACTTAACACCCCACTTTCACCAATGGACAGATCATCCAAAATGAAAATAAATAAGGAAACACAAGCTTTAAATGACACATTAGACCAGATGGACTTAATTGATATTTATAGGACATTCCATCCAAAAAAAGAGAATACACTTTCTTCTCTAGTGCTCAAGGGACATTCACCAGGATAGATCATATCTTGGGTCACAAATCAAGCCTCAGTAAATTTACAAAAATTGAAATCGGGATTCTCTGGTGGCACAGTGGTTAAGGATCCACCTGCCAATGCAGGGGATGTGGGTTCGAGACCTGGTCTGGGAAGATCCCACATGCCGCAGAGCAACTAAGCCCGTGTGCCACAACTACGGAGCCGGTGCTCTAGAGCCCACAAGCCACAACTACTGAGCCCGTGTGCCATAACTACTGAAGGCCGCATGCCTAGAGCCCGTGCTCCACAACAGAAGCCACTGCAATGAGAAGCCTGCACACTGCAACGAAGAGTAGCCCCTGCTCACCACAGCCAGAGAAAAGCCCGTGCACATCAACAGAGACCCAATGCAGCCAAAAATAAAATAAATAATATTTAATAAATTAATTTAAAAAAAAGAAAGTTGAATTCATATCAAGTATATTTCTTGACCACAATGCTATGGGATTAGATATCAGTTACAGGAAAAGTTGTAAAAATTACAAACACATGGAGGCTAAACAATACACTACTAAATAACCAAGAGATCACTGAAGAAATCAAAGGGGAAATAAAAAAATACCTAGAAGCAAATGACAAATGAAAACATGAGACCCAAAACCTATGGGATGCAGCAAAAGCAGTTCTAAGAGGGAAGTTTATAGCAATACAATCCTACCTTAAGAAACAAGAAAAATCTCAAATAAGCAACTTAACATTACACCTAAAGCAGTTACAGAAAGAAGAAGAACAACAACAAAAAACCAAAGTTAGCAGAAGGAAAGAAATCATAAAAATCAGATAAGAAATACATGAAAAAGAAATGAAGGAAACAGTAGCAAAGATCAATAAAACTAAAAGCTGGTTCTTTGAGAAGATAAACAAAATTGATAAAGCACTAGCCAGACTCATCAGGAGAAAAAGGGAGAAGACTCAAATCAACAGAATTAGAAATGGAAAAGAAGTAACAATTGACACTGTAGAAATACAAAGGATTGTGAGAGACTACTACAAGCAACTTTATGCCCATAAAATAGACAACCTGGAAGAAATGGACAATTCTTAGAAAAGTACAACCTTCCAAGACTGAACCAGGAAGAAATAGAAAATATGAACAGACCCATCACAAGCACTGAAATTGAAACTGTGATTAAAAATCTTGCAACACACAAAAGCCTAGGACCAGATGGCTTCACAGGTAAATTCTATCAAACATTCAGAGAAGAGCTAACACCTATCCTTCGGAAACTCTTCCAAAATACAGCAGAGGGAGGAACACCCCCAAACTCATTCTGTGAGGCCACCATCACCTTGATACCAAAACCAGACAGAGATATCACACAAAACGAGAACTACAGGCCAATATCACTGATGAACATAGATGCAAAAATCCTCAGCAAAATACTAGCAAACAGAATCCAACAGCACATTTAAAGGATCATACACCATGATCAAGTGGGGTTTATCCCAGGAATGCAAGTATTCTTCAATATATGCAAGTCAATGTGATGCACCATATTAATGAACTGAAGGTTAAAAACCATATGATCATCTCAATAGATGCAGAAAAAGCTTTTGACAAAATTCAACACCCGTTTATGATAAAAACTCTCTAGAAAATGGGCATAGAGGGAACCTACCTCAACATAATAAAGGCCATATATGGCAAACCCACAGCCAACATCATTGTCAATGGTAAAAAGCTGAAAGATCAGGAACAAGACAAGTGTTCCTCTAAGATCAGGAACAAGACAAGTGTGCCCACTCTCACAACTATTATTCAACATAGGTTTGGAAGTTTCAGACACAACAATCAGAAGAAAAAGAAATAAAAGGAATCCAAATTGGAAAAGAAGTAAAACTATCAGTATTTGCAGATGACATGATGCTATACATACAGAATCCTAAAGATGCTACCAGAAAACATAAGAGCTAATCAATGAATTTGGTAAAGTAGCAGGATACGAAATTAATGCACAGAAATCTCTTGCATTCCTATACACTAATAATGAAAAATCTGAAAGAGAAATTAAGGAAACCCTCCCATTTACCACTGCAACAAAAAGAATAAAATACCTAGGAATTAACCTACATAAGGAGACAAAAGTCCTGTATTGAGAAAACTATAAGACACTGATGAAAGAAATCAAAGATGATAAAAACAGATGGAGAGATAGACCATGTTCTTTCAGTCGGAAGAATCAACATTGTGTAAATGACTATACCACCCAAAGCAATCTACAGATTCAATGCAATCCCTATCAAACTACCAATGGCATTTTTCACAGAATTAGAACAAAATATTATATAAGTTGAATGGAAACACAAAAGATCCTGAATAGCGAAAGCAATCTTGAGAAAGAAAACAAAGCTGGAGGCATCAGACACCCTGACTTCAGACTATACTACGAAGCTACAGTAATCAAGATGGTATGGTACTGGCACAAAAAAATATAGGTCAATATAGAAATCAATATAGAAATATAGATCAATAAAACAGGATAGAAATCCCAGAGATAAACCCATGCACCTATGGTCACCTTATCTTTGATAAAGGAGGCAAGAATATATAATGGAGAAAAGACAGCCTCTTCAATAAGTGGTACTGTGAAAACTGGACAGCTACATGTAAAAGAATAAATTAGAACACTCCCTAACACCATACAAAAAATAAACTCGAAATGGATTAAAGACCTAAATGTAAGGCCAGACACTATAAAACTCTCAGAGGAAAACATAGGCAGAACACTCTATGACATAAATCACAGCAAGATCCTTTTTGATCCACCTCCTAGAGAAATGGAAATAAAAACAAAAATAAACAAATGGGACCTGATGAAACTTAAAAGCTTTTGCACAGCAAAAACAGAAACCGTAAACAAGACAAAAAGACAACCCTCAGAATGGGAGAAAATATTTTCAAATGAAGCAACTGACAAAGGATTAATCTCCAAAATATACAAGCAGCTCATGCAGCTCAATATCAGAAAAACAAACAACCCAATCCAAAAATGGGCAGAAGACCTAAATAGACATTTCTCCAAATGAGATATACAGGTTGCCAACAAACACATGAAAGGATGCTCAACATCATTAATCATTAGAGAAATGCAAATCAAAACCACAATGACGTATCATCTCACACCAGTCAGAATGGCCATCATCAAAAAATTCACAAACAATAAATGCTGTAGAGGGTGTGGAGAAAAGGGAACCCTCTTGCACTGTTGGTGGGAATGTAGAGTGATACAGCCACTATGGAGAACACTATGGAGGTTCCTTAAAAAACTAAAAATAGAAATCCCATATGACCCAGCAATCCTGCTACTGGGCATATACGCTGAGAAACCATAATTCAAAAAGAGACATGTACCACAATGTTCATTGTGGCACCATTTACCATAGCCAGGACATAGAAGCAACCTAAGTGTCCATCGACAGATAAATGGATAAAGAAGATGTGTCATACATATACAATGGAATATTACTCAGCCATAAAAAGAAACTAAACTGAGTCATTTGTAGTGAGGTGGATGGACCTAGAGTCTGTCAGAAAGAGTGAAGTAAATCAGAAAGAGAAAAACAAATACTGTATGCTAACACATATATATGGATTATAAAAAAAAATGGTTCTGATGAACCTACTGGCAGGACAGGAATAAAGATGCAGACATAGAGAATGGACTTGTGGACACGGGTGGGAGGTGAAGCTGGGACGAAGTGAGAGAGTAGCATTGACATATATTCACTACCAAATGGAAAATAAATAGCTAGTGGGAAGCAGCTGCATAGTGCAGGAAGATCAGCTCTGTGCTTTGTGACCACCTAGAGGGTGGGATAGGGAGTGTGGGAGGGAGGATCAAGAGGGAGGGGATATGGAGATATATGTATACATATAGCTGATTCACTTTGTTATACAGCAGAAACTAACACAACATCATAAAGCAATCATACTCCAATAAAGATGTAAAAAAAACCAAAAGTCAATATATTTAATAGTATAATGGGATATGTCATAGTCTAATTGATTTTAAAAGAAATTTTAATTTTTTGTGTGTTTTTTAACTTTATTGAGGTATGATTGGTATATCAAGAAATCCACACATTTGATGTATACATCTTGATGAATTTCGATATATGCATATACCTGTGATGTCGTCACCACGACCAAGGTACTAAACATATCCTTCACCTCCAAAAATGTCCTTGTGTTCGTGTGTGTGTGTGTGTGTGTGTGTGTGTGTGTGTGTGTTTTGTGATAAAACAATTACCATGAAATCTATCCTCATATTTAATGATGCATCATAATGCAATATCGTTAACTTTAGATACTATTGTTGTACAGCAGATCTCTAGAATTTATTCATTTTTCATAGCTGAAAGTTTATACCTATTAATCATTTCCCAATAGCAATTGCTATTGGATCAGCCGTTTCTGTTGCAATGACAAGTATCTGGGACTGAAGTAACATGACCTCTTTTTTTTTTTTTTTTGTGGTACGCGGGCCTCTCGCTGTTGGGGCCTCTCCCGTTGTGGAGCACAGGCTCCGGACGCGCAGGCTCAGTGGCCATGGCTCACGGGCCCAGCCGCTCTGCGGCATGTGGGATCTTCCCGGACCGCATGAACCTGCGTCCCCGCATCGGCAGGCGGACTCTCAACCACTGCGCCACCAGGGAAGCCCAACATGACCTCTTTTTAACAAGTTTTGTCAAACAAGATGATATAGTAATGGTTTCCCCTGATAGAAATAGTAACCAGTGTGAAAAGCAAACCAGTACCCTGGAGTGTGTAGTGACTACTATGGTTTTCTTGGTGAAGAGCAGATTTTTCTACTTGGAAGTTGAATTTCCTTCTTCTCTTCCTTGCTTTTGATCGCTCTCTAAATGCCATTTTTAGTTATAGAATTGCTTTTCTTGTAAGAAGATCCGGTGACTTCCACTTAAAGTTGTCATTTCCCTCCTTTCTTTTTGGCTTATCCAAAAGCAACAAGAAAAGAATGAGAAATGAAAACATAATATCTGTCTTCAGAAGAGACAGCATAAATTTGGGACAACAAGGTAGGTGACGAAGTATAACGATGGTGGCGATCACACAGAGGGATGGAAAGAATTAGAAGATATCCCTCTAGAGAGATCCCAGAAATCAGTGTGCTTTTCTAAGTTAGGGGCCTTAGAGGTGCAAAACTAAGACCCTTGCCAGGAAATTGGGAACAAGGTTCACTGACTAGCATAGTCGTTTTCCCTCTGCTTGGTTTTTTCGTCAGAAATGAAAAGCAAGGCCAAATGAGGAATTACACAAGTAATACAATTTTCAAGAAGCAGTCCACCCTTGTGGTGATGGGTGGACCTTCAGGGGTCTTTATATTATAAAAATTCCTACAACTGACAGTCTCTACAGCTAGGGAAAACTAAACTCCCAAAGAGCTCATGGATACTAGTATGGTATATTAGGAGCCATATCCTGGCTCCTACCCCACAATTATATGACCTCATTCATATAATTGGTTCATGAAACTTTACCACATTCAAATAATGAAAAATTAAAAAAAGAAATCTATATCTATATCTATATATAGAGAGAGTTATTACTAGAAAAAAGAAGGAATGAGAAACAAATTGTGGATAATGAATTCTTACTAGAAATACATTGCAGGTGGAAATTGTAACCAGATATTTCACATTCATTAAAAAAATTAAGGAAGCGATTGTTCTAATATAGAAAACAGACAAAGCAGAAATACGAGGTCAGGGAGAGGTAGTTAGAGAGTATGAGGAGATCACTGTGAGCTGGCAGAGTTCAGGAGTCAAAGCACAAAAGAAATAGAATATAAACAAAACTACTCTAGAACTAAAGGCAAAGCTATTAGCAGACAAACAGAGTCTAGACATTGATGAAAATACAATAAGGGGCCTGATAAAAATTGGCACACTGAAATGGAAGCAAAGAGTTTAAAAGGTTAGAGAAAAAATAATAGACAAAGGTGATATGTGTAATTGGTGTCCTAAGGAGGAAAAATGGAGATAATTATTCAGAAAAATGTTTAGAATATTTTATGGATAAAAGCAGAATCTACAGTTTGAAAGGGCATGCTATTTCCTAGGAACATTTGACATAGAATTATAAATACAAACTTCAAGTGAAAGAAAAATTTCAGTAAAACAAAAACAGTCCAGGTTCAGACTTCTTCACAGAAAAGAGTGGGCAGCACTTAAGAATTTCATACCCAGCTAAAATATTTTTCCTGTATTAAGACAACAGACATTCATGAACATGTTAGAATGTAGGGAATTTTGAGTCCATGTATTATTTTAAAAACTACTTAAGGATAAGCCTCAGCCAATCAGGAGATAAGTGGTAAAATGTAGAAAAATGGTGGTATATACTGAGTCTGTGTAATTGCACAAAAACAAATATGGGAATATGGCTATAGAACCCAACATAAATGTTATAAACCCTGACAAATAGTGGAAAGAGATAAGGAGAGAGGAGAATGTTTATTATTATTTGGCTGGTTTTCTTATCTTTTACAGTGAAATGTTAAAAGATTAAGTAAAGCTGATAAAACAACTGATAGAGGCATACAAAGGGGGTAAGTGGCAGTGGGGTGGCCTCTCCTTATAAGAAAGAATATTTTATCACTCATATTGTATTGTTGGAGCAGTGTGGTAATGATGATCAGACTGACTTGTAGTTGGTTTTATTATTATTTGAAAATTTTCTAAAGAACAATGCATGTTGTTCTTGCTAGCACCTGGCAGGAACTGCTCCTACAGACTCATCCTTGGTAATTCACCGGATAAAGGTACAATTAAATTTACCATTACAAAGGCAAACGCTAAAAAGATAATATCAGCTAGAGGGAGGCAAAGAGAAAGCAAAAATACATGCGCTAATTTCTCTTTGGTCAAAGTGCGGAATTATTTGGTACTGCAAAAAATACGCCCCTGTGAATCTGAGTAGGCGAGAATTTATTAAAAAAGAATCCCACAACACAAACCACAAAAGAATGATTTACAACCTATGATAATTCTAAAAAACTTCTATTCTTCAAAATACACAGAGGACTAAATGTATTATATAACGTTATAAATATGAATGTTATCACTAGGAAAAAACTCTTCCAAATTTTCAGAAAGAAATCAGATACAATACAAAATGGAAAACAATAGACCACACAGGAAAAGATCAAAAAAAAAAAAAAAAAGAATATTTCTCTTAAGAAAATGAGAAGTTTCTTTCTCCACAAGCTGTCATGGCCTCTTTATCCATTTTTCTTATTTTGTTGTTTCTTGTCCTGCATGTCTTGCACGCAGAAGCCATGAAAAAATACACCTTTCTCTCTTGGAAAGGCTTGTGGTGGGGTGGGAGGTGTGCGGGCACTAGAGCAGAGAAACCCAGGCTTCTATAACCGTAACTATTATCAACCATCATTGATCGTCTATTACTTTGCCAACTTTTAGTTATGCCTGGGTTGGCGGGGAAGGGGGGAGTCCCAAACTCCGCCCACCAATTTCATTGGCTTCAGTCAGAGGTGAAGACCCTATTGATCTGTCCATGTGGACGCTTCCTTCTCTCTGTGTGAACTCTGCCTTTCAAAGAGAGCTTGCAAGTTTCGGCAGGGATCATGGGATCTGACTTGAAACGGAGAGCCAATGTTCAGAAGAAAGGAAGTTGCCTAAGCATGTTAAATGCATGTAAAAGACTATTTTGGGATTTGGAGATGGAAATCTTTCATCCCCTCCCTCTGCCGCAGCCTGGGCCTGCTGGCAGCATATCGTGTCTGGCTGTGGGCAGAGAGCAAAGACCTTGGCTTTCCTGTGGCTCCGCCTCTTCAAACTTCCCAGGAGGAAAAGAACCTTATTCAATACTGTAACAGATGAGCTCTTGAGTTCACCTCATTCCCTGCCGCCATCCATCCTCACACGACCAGCTTCTTTGCAGTGACGACTCTTGATTTTCGAAGTCCCAGTAATTTATTCGTGTTGCTCAAGCACTACTGTGACCCTACGTGGAAACAGCAGTTGTTATTACTGTTTGCTAATATATTTATCTCCAGTCCCGCGGCCATGCTGAGCTGGTGAAACAGATGCCTGCGAGGCTCTTTGCTTTTTGCCTCTCACGGAGATGAACCTGGCGGGAGTGCAAGGCCAGAGCAGCCAAGGGATAGCCTCAGGGCCCCTTCCCCAGCTGGCTTCCCAAATGGTGCAGGCAGACGGTGTGCAAAGCTACTCGTGAGCGCTAAAGGACTGCAGGCTCGGCGCCGCGCCCACGGCCCCTGCTCCTCTGTTTTGCCCAGGACAATGGGTGTGAGATGAGTTGTTAAAAATCATCCTGGCTTCCAGAGCCCATGGAGAGCTGCTGCCTTTCACTGTAATTACCCTTCACACCATTGCGCTGTTTAGCAGGGCCAGTTGGCTCTTTGGATGAAATTAGATTCCGAATATAAAGCCACGTGGGCATGAAATTATGTTCTGATTGGGCCATGGGATCGTAGTCCCGGCTACCTCTGTACCTCAGTCCGCTCCCCACACCCAACCAAGATGCTATTGATCTTCCCATGTTCTCGCTGGAGTCTGAGTTCAAACAGGCTCTAAGGGGTAAGGTCACATGGAGAAAGCTGAAAACCTTCATAAGATGAGCCCAGTGGGTAGTTACTGGGCTTGAATGCTTCCAAATATTTCTCTGCAGTGGACAATATTTCTTTTCAAATGACAGTGAATGCATTGTAAGCTTGGGTGAGGCAGTTGTGTCCTGTTTTTTTAATAGTTGTGATTAAAAGAAAAACTAGAAATTAAAAAAAAAGATTAAGCAAATTTAAAAAATCAATTAGATGAGATTGGATGTGTTCAGGGTGGTGTATACTACATGATTCCTCTTACATGATGTATGTAAAATAGTCAAATTCATAGAATCAAAGAGTGAGTGGTGGTTGCCAGGGGCTGGCAATGTAGGAATCTGCTGTACAGTACTGTGTCTATAGTCAACAGTACGTACTGTCCACTTGAAAATTTAAGAGGGTGCATTTCATGTGTTCTTACTACAATAGAATAGAATAGAATAGAATAAAAATCGATCTAGGAGCAGTGCCAGGGGTACATTAAGAGAGAGGACATGAAGTCAAAGGTGACTTTTTCTGGAAGTGTTGGTCCTGCTGCTTTTTGGTGACTGAGGCCCGGATGTCAGTGTCGCATGGGTATGCTCTGCTTGTCATGTGTCAATGCAAGGAAGGTAAGGGTGATGCTGTCCTTTTCACCACTGTTTTCCGCTGACCCGGAGGCATTCAATGAATATTTGTTGAAAGAACATGTCAGCGGAATTGCCCTCTGCTGAGGATAAAGAGCAGTCGATTATCTTCCCTAAAGATCCACGTGACCCTCATGGATTTCTTCTTTTTTTTTTTTTCCCCCGGTACGCGGGCCTCTCACTGCTGTGGCCTCTCCTGTTGCAGAGCACAGGCTCCGGACGCGCAGGCTCAGTGGCCATGGCTCACGGGCCCAGCCGCTCCGCGGCATGTGGGATCTTCCCGGACGAGGGCACCTGCATTGGCAGGTGGACTCTCAACCACTGCGCCACCAGGGAAGCCCTTCTCATGGATTTCTGAGTCAGAAGGGGACAGAGGCTCTTTGTGTCAGGGAGAAGCAATGGCAGTAGCCCACTGATTTTCTGACTCCCCACATATGTGTGCAGAAGTTGGACTGACCGCTTCCCTCTAGACTGCCCAGAGTTCTTAGTCTACTCCATAGGAGGGGAAAACCCCAAGAAGATACCAGCTTTGCTAATAAGAAGAGGCTTGAGTCACCTTCGGTATGAGCTACTAACAGAAGAGATGCCCTCATATTTATACCCAGCTCTCTGCAGCAGTTCATTCATATGTGGAAATCAATTCATAAACTCAGTACTCCGAGTCAAGGCTTATATGAAAATGTGGACTTAGTAATAAAGGCCTGAGATTAAGAAGCAAGTTCTCGACATGGATGCATGGGACAAGAACCATCTGAGACCTAGATAAGAATTTAGCCTAAAGAAGATTTAAAAAAATTTTTAAAAATTATCTTCAATTTCATAATAAGGAGAAATTATTAACTAGTATCAATTTTCCATGCCTTATAAAATTCATGTTTTATAACTATGAATAGTAAAATATAAATATCAAAGATGTGGACTCAGTTATTCTCAAGTCAACTCTGAGAACATCTGAGAATTAAATAAACCTCTCTAGGTTTTGTTACAAATACAGACACCTGAGTCTCATGAGGGCCTACAAGGTTCTGAGTGTGCCAAACTAGGTTAGCTGCTCTCCGCAAGAATTTTGTCTTGAAACAGCTTCTTTCTGGCTTGGTGTGGTAACCATTGGTTTACAACTGGGTAGGGGTGGGAGAAGTAAAGGCAGTGCTGTAACGCTCAGATGTTATTTATCTGTAATTCTTTTTCTTTTTTTTTTGCGGTACGCGGGCCTCTCACTGTTGTGGCCTCTCCCGTTGCGGAGCACAGGCTCCAGACGCGCAGGCGCAGCGGCCATGGCTCACGGGTCCAGCCGCTCTACGGCAAGTGGGATCCTCCCAGATCGGGGCACGAACGCGCGTCCCCTGCATCGGCAGGCAGGCGGACTCTCAACCACAGCGCCACCAGGGAAGCCCTATCTGTAATTCTTTAAGACTGATAGTGCCTTAATTATCATTTCTGGGAGGACATGGAGGGAGGGAGTTAGGTTGGGGTAGATGGGTCATTGCTCTTTCTCAGGGGAAATGATTTTGGAGGAGAGTTGGTGGAACGATTCTCCCTTGGCGTCTTTTACTCTATAATTTGGTCTGGATGGAGTCAATTGATGTCAACAACAATAATAACACCTGGTATTCATCGACTATCCACTTTGTTTTGTAGGGACTGTGTTAAGTGTTTTACATATATCACCACATTTTAAACCTTTAGTACAACCCTGTGAACTTAGTAGCACTATGTCTATTAGGTGGATGGGAAAATCTAGGAGTAGTCAGAGAGAGGCTTTCCTGTGGAGGTATGGCTGGGAGGGGTGTGCGCATGGACCTCAGCCGAGTAGGGAGAAGAAAGCAGAGACAAACTCTGTAAACCTCACCGGCCCTGAGGCTGCCCCTGACTGTGTGCCTCAGGCAGGTCTTCCCAGGCACCGTGTGTGTGTGTGTGTGTGTGTGTGTGTGTGTGTGTGTGCATGTGCGTGTGTGTGTGTGTAATGCCTCGTTGTGGTGTTAAGCACGTTTGAGCCAGTTGAGGATTCATTGTGAAGGCTAAATGGAGTGATGCCCAAGTAGAAATAAAGACTCGTGGGTATTTCCCACCTAGTTTGATAACTGTCAAATGAAAGGGATTCGTGCTGCCCACAGAAGTGCTAGAATAACAATCTGATAATAGTACTTGGCACTTGCTTCACAGAGTGGCACTCTTCCAGAATGATTCTCTGAAACCAGCAGGATAGCAATCTTCTTTTAAGTCCACATAGGGAAAACATGTCCTCAAAATAAGACTCTTCTGAAGTCAAGGACTAGGGGTTGAAGTGGCTACCAGCTTCACTTGCTCTTTAGCCAAGATGCCCAGGTTTGATTCCATAGTTGTTTCTTTTATATATTTTCTAAAATTTCATTGGGAAGGGAAGAAGGGAGAATAGTGAGGGATGTACAAAGCAGAAACAAACCCTGTTTTAGAGATGATATTATAGCAGTCCAATTTCTTTACAGCCTCATTGAAACAAATCAACGAAAACCCAAGAAAGTCTCTGTTTAACCAAAAAAAGTGTAACAAGGTGAAGAAAAGTTTATTTACCATAATTTCTCTTGGGGAAAGCACTTTGTTGTGTGTGTGGGGGGAATTTCAGTGAATTGTTTGGGATAGAGAGTGAGACCGCAAGGATAGGCCCAGGAAGGAAAAGTTAGTCCCTTAACCACAAGATATAAGATGAGAAAGGAAATTTGTGTGCAAAATGGGTGGGGGGCGGGGGGGGAAGAGCCAGAGCTGGGAGCTCCAGCGGCAGCCCAGTTGCAGGAGCTTTTGGGGAAAGAAAAATGTGTTTCATGAATCTCTAAGTTGGTTTTCGTCTGTGCTCCATCAACTCTCTCTTCTCAGCTTTGGCCCTTGGACTCCCAACAATAGTCTTCAGTGAAATGGACATTTCTCACTCTTCTTTTTAGGGGAGTATAAGTGGATACTTTTGATGAAATTTGAGGAGATGTCTTTCTGTGTTTGGGTCAAAGTTGGGTCGAGAGTGGGCATATACTGGGGCAGCTTGTGACAATAAATTACATTAAATAGTAACCTTCCTATTTTTGTCATTTAGAATACTGTATTTTATATTTAGAGTATTTAATTTTGCCTTGCTTATGATTCTATCTTTTCCATTTTGTGTGGTATCTCATATGGCTCCCTCCAAGAAGGCTAAGGTGGTTACTTACCTGTTGGCAGGTAATAACCGTTTGTGGGTAATCTCTTGCCTTCTCTAATGAATTATATGTTTTGTGAATTTTTCAAAGCACAATCCATGGCTTGGCAAGCTGTCAAAACAGTCCCCTATAGTGTGGAGATACCATTCCTGGAGAATTAGTTCTGGATGGAATTAGTTCTGAGTTGCAAAAATAAGATTACAGGAGAGAATGAATTGTTCATGGCGAGCGAAAAGAAATGCAAAGACAGATGGGAGTGAAGAGCTATTTGCCCCGCCTAGAGAGACTTTTGAAGATAATATCCTTAACATTTATACAGCTCTTCATATTTTTTAAGTGCTTCCTGGTAATTGACTCATTAATCAGATATTAGCTGCAGGTCATTCAATGAATTAGCTGTTGATTTGGACTGAAAGCTGTGCATAATTTGGGGGACTAGGAACAAACATGATTCATTTTACATTTCTCAAAAATTTTGACTTTCTTGTGCTCATTGAGAGTTACTGTGTGTGTGTGTGAGTTCTGATTATGGATACCACATGTACTTATTATTGTATGAATTCACATTTATGTCGAATACTCATTTATAATTTGTTAGTTTGATCTTTGTAACATGTGTGGAGATAAGACTATGAGGGGAAACCCCAGTTGTTGGAGCTGTCATGGTGCCAGTCATCACTGAATGCCCTCCCCCCAGCACAGGGGGACATGCCGGCATTGAGTGGTCAGTAAATCGCACAACCGAGACTCCTTCCTTCTCCAGATTGAACATTTGCTATCTTGGATGCACCAAATGATTGTAAGGAGATCAGGAGTAAATACAGTTTTTACTACAAGTAGATGCCTTATCTATTTGGCTATTTCTATACATCATAACTAGTTTATTTTCCATCTAACCTGGAAATAAATTATGCATATACATATAAGGCTTAAGTTTATTTGGCACATTATGTCTAAATATCAAGACATTCTTATTTCCCACTAGTATTTCTGCATATGTGTTCTTCAACCAATAATTGCAAATAATTGAGGTCTAAGGGAAGCCATAGAACTTTGGAGTTGAGTTTTTCAGAAATTAATGGGGACTCCTTTGGCTTTGATGCTTGAATACGTTAATATCACTGAGTCTTGTTGATTTTCCTACAAAGGCTTTGAAACCGTGGTTATTTCTCCCAGCTGAGCCTCTACATTTCCTTCCTTCCTATAATCATGCACAGTCTCTGTGACCAGGTGGCCTGGATTTGAATCCTGCTTCTCCTGTTCACTAGCTGTGTGACCTTGAGTAAGTTACTTTGCCTCTCTGATACTCTGTTTACTCATCTGTAAAATAAGGAATAATTTATCTGCTGCCTTTAGTTGTTAGGAGGATTAAATGAGTAAATATTTATACTGTGTCTGGTGCATTTAGAGCACACATCTTCCTCGACTTAAGATGGAGTTACATCCAGATAAACCCAAGGTAAGTTGAAAATGTCCTAGGTCGAAAATGCATTTAATACACCCAACCTACTGAATATCAGAGATTAGCCGAGCCCACCTTAAATGTGCTCAGAACATTTACATTAGCCTACAGTTGGGCAAAATCATCTAACACAGAGCCTATTTTATAATAAAGTGTTGAATATCTCATGCAATCTATTGAATATTTTACTGAAAGGGAAAAACAGAATGGTTGTCTGGGTACAGAATAGTTGGTTATAAGTGTATCTGTTGTTTACTCCCGTGACCACGTGGCTGCCTAGGAGCTGTGGCTTGTTGCTGCCGCCCTGCATCATGAGAGAGTATCGTGCTACATCTCTCTGGCCTGGGAGAAGATCAAATTCAAAATTCCAAGTACGGTTTCTACTAAATGTGTATTGCTTTTATTACCTACTTGGGTTCTTGGACTCTTTAATCAATAAAAGTTGATGAGGCCAGACAAGACATTCAGGCAAGGCTTTATTGACACTGGTGCTGCAGGACGAGGGAGCGAAAACAAGTAACGGGTTTCCTTGCTCGCTCCTTAAGAGGGGGTGAGCTGGTCCCTTAAATGGCGTGAGGTTGTGGGCGCGTCCAGGCTGGAGGTGTGGCTAAGGCAGTCGGCCCAGCCCCTTGGTGACGTGCCATGCGCAGTATGCACCTTGCTTTTGCTTCCGGCACCTCAGAAGCGGCTGCTGGGGTTTTGGTCTTTTTCTATCTTGTTACTTATAATTTGCCCCAGCTGCCTCTGCATGCAGTTATTTTTACTCCTTTATAGTTTCTTTATATTCTGTTGCTGGAGGAGACGTTTGTCCAGTCCTGCAAGCACTGCAGCCAAGGATCCCAGGGCCCGGGTCCCAGCGTGTCTCACCTTCACACTGTCGTAAAGTCGAAAAATCGTAAGTCGAACCATTCTAAGTCAGAGACTGTACTACACAAGTATTTGTTAAACCTATTAAAAATGTCACATTTAAAAATAAGTTGCTGAGTCAAACATAGAAGATACTCTATTAATGTTTGCTAAGTCTTTTTAAAATTCACATTTTAAAATACGTTGCGAAAAAATGAGTTTAGATTTCTTCACTTAAAAAGAAAGAAAGAAAGAAAGAAATTACACTTTGCCGCTGGTAAACTTTAAGGAGCACAAATTGGCTAAATTTGCACTACAAACAACTACTTTCTTTGAAAATGCCAGGGGTGTGAGGATTGGGCAAAGGGTGTTTGGTGGTGGCTCTGAACACTGTGGGTGAGTTGGCAAAAAACTAAAGACCTGGATTAGCTGTAGCTTCTCACTGAGGTTGTTGATTGGTGAGTTTGAGGCAGGGAGCTTGGGAGGTCTTGGCAAAGGTAATTTGGAGCTCTTCAGCTTTCCTCACACCCTATCTCAGTGCCCGCTAGCTGCTTAGCCTCTCCATGGCTCAGCTTCTTTTTTTTTTTTTTTTTTAACATCTTTATTGGAGTATAATTGCTTTACAATGGTGTGTTAGTTTCTGCTTTATAACAAAGTGAATCAGTTATACATATACATATGTTCCCATATCACTTCCCTCTTGCATCTCCCTCCCTCCCTCCCTATCCCACCCCTCTAGGTGGTCACAAACCACCTAGCTGATCTCCCTGTGCTATGCGGCTGCTTCCCACTAGCTATCTATTTTACGTTTGGTAGTGTATATATGTCCCTGCCACTCTCTCACTTTGTCACAGCTTACCCTTCCCCCTCCCCATATCCTCAAGTCCATTCTCTAGTAGGTCTGTGTCTTTATTTCCGTCTTACCCCTAGGTACTTCATGACCTTTTTTTTTTCTTTTCTTAGATTCCATATATATGTGTTAGCATATGGTATTTGTTTTTCTCTTTCTGACTTACTTCAGTCTGTATGACAGACTCTAGGTCCATCCACCTCACTACAAATAACTCAATATCGTTTCTTTTTATGGCTGAGTCATATTCCATTGTATAGATGTGCTGCATCTTCTTTATCCATTCATCTGTTGATGGACACTTAGGTTGCTTCCATGTCCTGGCTATTGTAAGTAGAGCTGCAGTGAACATTGTGGTACATGACTGGCTCAGCTTCTTTATTTGTAAAATGGAGAAAGTAATAATTGTTACTTACATCATAGGTTTGTCAAGAGGTACCAGCCTGGTCTAGACTATTCCTAGTCCTCTGAGAACCTCACCTGTAAAAGTAGAATATATAAAACACTGATGTTCAGCTCAGGTTCAAATTTGTAGCATGTTCCCCCTTTGCTGCCCTTAAGATTAGCTTTCATGAGTGTGTAAGAACTGTGATCTGCCCTAGGGTAGAAGGTGAAGATTCCCAGTTTGATGAGTTCTGAAATATATCCATCACACCCAATTCTTTTCTTCTCTCATTATCTTTTCTAGCTTGTAATCTTGTTATTCCCAGTCACAGAGTCTGTTAAGATTAAATAATAATTGACTTGAGGGTCTATGTATCTATGGAGTTTTGAAAAATACATTAGTTCTCTCACAGTATATGTTATAAGAATCATTCATTCGTCCATAAACATTTATTGAACGCCTACTGTGTGTCAGGAATCGTTCTAGCCAGATGTTATGATGGCGGTCTAAAGCCTTTGCTTTATGAATTACTCAAAAGGGAGAATAGATTCAAAAGACTACAGAATTCACTGGCAAATAGAGAAAGGTATCAGCATCGAATCACATTATTGTATTATTCTATAATAATTCTAGCCGCGATAGGAATCATCACACCTGATTTTGATACTTTTCATGTTAGCATGGCAGCTGAGGGAAAAATAAAAAAGCCTTCTGAGATGACTTATTAAACTTAAATTATATTCTTGTTCCTGCTTTATCTCAGTTATAGTCATTTTTTTCACTTGAATGCCTCTGGATAGTTCAATCGTATGCTAAAGAATTACAAACTACAAAATTATGGCTAAATCTTTATTGTCAGAACTCTTGGTCAGTTAAATGTTGTGGTTAATTGAGTTCTCTTGTTATAATGAAAGATTAAATTGATAATGCTAGTTTCAGACTTTCTGCTGCAAATCATTCAGCCTTATTTTTCTTTCCAGGTATAAGGAAAGTTGTTAAAATAGGTTTCTGGGGGTTGTTTTATTCTATATTATCTTGTTATATTTTTAACAGTGTGGCTTACTCAGTGTCTCATGGTTATACTTAAAAATTTCAGGTATCATTTTAAAGCACTGAAAAGTGAGACAAATGATGGATTAAATTTAACAATGACTTCAGGATATACCTGAGGAAAAAAGAGGCTGTGCGATTTAGTGGGACATGGATCAAATTTTGGGCCTGAAAGACCTAAGTATAAATTTTGGTCACTATTTACCATTTGTGTTAGTCTAGGGAATTTTACTGACTGGTCCTAAGTAGCCTCAGTTTCTTCATCTTAAAATATAAATAATAGGTTGTATCACATATTCTTTGATCACATGATGATCAAAAGAGATATTGTGTATGGTGGGCCTGGATACAACATTTATTCAGTGAATAGTGTGGGCATGTGGTTTTTGCCTCCCCTTGCTTCTGGTTTGTTTCGCTATTAATTACTCTTATAAAAGTCATGGGTGACCTTATGGTTTAAGAAGGTGGATTTGTCAATGTGTTTGTCTCCTTTTACTTTTTCCAGCCCTCACTAACATGATAGTAAGTGGGTGAAAAAAATACAAGGACAAATAGGAGAACAGACATCAGTGGGAATAGACATTTGAACATTTTTTTTTTTTTTAGACAGAATAAAATAGAGGAAGATAATTGATGGAGAAGGGTGGAGAAAGTCACACCCTGAAATGTACACAGGAAAATACATTTTTTTAAAGAAATAAAAATTTTCCCTCCCCAGTTTAGAGAGGTTTGGGATTTGGAAGCTGGGGAGAGTAGAGAGTACATTGTTAAAAACAGGGGGTCTGGCTTTTGGCCAGCACACTTGGTGATTAGGGAAGGATGGGACAATAAATACTGTTTTTCTTTTTAAATTCAGTGCTATATAATCTTTTTTTCCTATGTGCATGAATTAGGTTGATAAAAATTTAAAAAAAACATTGGGGACACACATGATTTCCAGGTAGGAGAGTTTCATCATTGTATGAAATTATATGATATAATTCATATAAATATGCATGTGTGTACATACATATGTGTGGATATGACTTTATGGTCTTTGATAACAATATGGAAAGACATATACTAGGTTTTCAGGATGAATTTTGCTAGGGATGGGAAGTGACCTGTGTGAAGAGAAGGAATAAAAGAGGAGAAAACAATATTTGTTTAACAAACTCTATCCTTTTAAATTACAGAACTTCAAAAAATGGTAAACCACTGTAATCTCTTAGAAAAATCTAAACAATTTAGAGAGATAGTAACCTTTTTTGTGTGTGCTTTGCTGAAATACATTTAATTTCCTCTAATAGGCATTATGCACAAATCTTTCTCTGCACTCTTTCAGAAGTTAGCAGACTTCCATTATCCTATACAGAGAGTAAGGATTAACTGTATTGTTCTATTTCTGGTTTCATTCAAACTGATCACAGTTATTTTACGCAACCAAATTGTTATTCAAGGACTGGAGAAAAAAAGTAAAGCCCATGTATTCATGCTGTTTGAATGGGTTCTTAAAAGGAATTTTACTTGTTGGGAAATGTTAAGAGTCAGAGATATGCTCCTGCCTTTATTCTCTTTTTACAAAAAGCAGAATTAGAAAATGAGCTTTGTCTCTTAGAAATTTTCTCAGTACCGATTTCTCTACCAAGTAAATGTCTTTTCATGATGATGTCAGAATTACTTGAAAACAATTCCCTCTTCTACCATTTATCTAGTACTTATATGTTTTAGATGATGACTGTGTATATTATTATCTCCATTTTTATGAGGAAATTGTGGCTAAGAAAGGCTTAATAGTTTGCCTAAGGTCAGAGCAGTAATAGTGTCAAATTAAGAATCAAATCCAAAACTTGTGCTCTTTTTCCTGCCCTCTATGGCCGTAGAGGGCTACATTTAAAGATAGCATTAGTGATCCCTGACAGTTTTTTTCTGCAAGAGTGTTGGAGGAGGTCGTTGAGAGGATGTGACTGTTGGTTGACCCAAAAGCTGGACCAGGGCAATCAGAGGCTCCTCACTCTGTCTCCGTCCTTGGAATGTAGGCTCCATCCACTGTTCCCGCACTAGGAGTCGTTTCAAGGAAGAGGCTCGAGAGAGCGAAGTGTTGTTGAGACCATCTGGATGGTTTACTCCATTGAAAACAGTTAAGGCCTCTATAGAAACTCTTCCCCGCCCACCACCACCCCCCACCACTTAAATGGCCAAACATCCTGGCAGCTTTATTTGCAGGAAAATGAAAGTAGGAACTACATTGCATATAATAAAAAACAACTGCTAACACCAATCTCGAAACATTTCCATTTATACCAGAGTAGGTATAATTTCTCTACCCTAATTTCCCTACCCTCTCTAGCATTCAATTTTCCCCAAACCACAGATCTAATTACAGGCATATACAGCAAGTTTCATGTTAAACAATGGAACCCTTTTTCTATTTTCACAATTTTTAACTCTACCAATTTAACAAAATCTAAGAAACAATCTTCACTTGAAGGCTTGGGCTGGAAAAATTATAAATATTTTTAATTTCAAGGTTTCTTTTCCAAGTCAATTTATAAATCCATTGAATTGGGGGGAATCATCAATTTAATTAAACTATTTCTGTTTAATAATTTTTTCATTTTTTGCCTTGTGTTACTTATATATTCAGACAGAAAATACTGATTCAGCACATAACACACGTTTGCATAATTTACTATGCACATGAGGGCAAAATGATGGACAAGACAGATATTCTACCCTCATTGATCTTAAATTCCAATGAAGGCTGACAGTTATTCACATTAAGTTTGAAGAGCCCTTTGATAAAGGAAGAGTGGAGTAGATAGGAGTAAGCTATAGTAAGAAACACTATAGTCTGAGGGATGAAAAAAGACCAGAAGAAGTAATATATAAATTGTAATTAATAACTTGAATAGGTCTTGATGAAAAAGGCTGATGTTGGTAACGTCTGATTTCAGATGTTAGGAAATTGAAAATGTTCCAGGAAAAGGAAGTTAATTCCTAGAGAAAAGATATAATGTGGCACATATTCCTGATAATATTGCTGCATGATAAATTACAGGAAAATTTAGTGGCATAAACAACCATTTATTACACTCACAGATTTTGTGGATCAGAAAAATTTGACATATTTATGGCCTTTGATGCTGGCTGTTGACTTGGGACTCCAGTTTCTCTCTACGTGGGGCATTCCATGTATTTCTCTATATGGACCCTTTGGGGCTTTCTTACAACATGGTGGCTAGGTTCTAAAGGTGAGTATCCTGAGAGAGATAGCGAGACACAGAGAGAGAGAGAGACATATGAACTCTTAAGATCCTGGCCGGTGGGTTGGGAGATCTATTCATCTTGTAGCTGCCTGAGACAAGCCTCGAAAGTTTTCTTGCTTGTTAAAACTGCCACCTACCAACCTGGAGTGGGCAGCCTCTTTCTTTGGTCTCTCCTTGCCCTCCTGTACACAGACCAGTTTCAGATTTCACCTGGGGAAGTCCCTTGAAGTTTTGAACCAATAAAGGGGGAGAGTGTTTCCTCCCTCAAACTGAATTCCTGAGCCTTCCTCATACACCATATACATATGAATATATTCAGTGCCACTGCAGAGCCATTAGCCTCTGGAGGTACTCCAGGTAGGAGACAGCTGGCCTTGCCCTAATGACTTCAAACCCTTTGGATGTACTTAGCTGAGCTTATTGTGAGGGAGATGGATTACAAAAGGTTCCTGGTACAGCTTTGTTCACTGAGACGGGGTAATTTGCCGAAAACAGAAAACGTACTTTAAGGCTATGTTGAAGCGTAAGCGAAGCAATAAAATTAGCCTCTAATGGGTGGAATTGCAACCAGGTATAGGGTAGGGGCAGGAACTCTTCTGAGGTGGAGGAGATTCATGATGCTTGGTTTTGTTTGTTTTTTTGCGGTAGGCGGGCCTCTCACTGTTGTGGCCTCTCCCGTTGCGGAGCACAGGCTCCGGACGCACAGGCTCAGCGGCCATGGCTCACGGGCCCAGCTGCTCCGCGGCATGTGGGATCTTCCCGGACCGGGGCACGAACCCGTGTCCCCTGCATCGGCAGGCGGACTCTCAACCACTGCGCCACCAGGGAAGCCCCATGATGCTTGTTTTTAAATCTCTTATTCAGTCCAGCCTTGTGCTGGGCACATAGTAGTTCTCTTGGTTGACATAGCATGTACTCAACAAACATGTTGCTTGGTCGATGCAGAGAAGAGCTGGCTTACTTTGTCACAATAAAGAAAACCACCATAGGCTTTGAAAATAAGATCACAATCTAGGCTGGTAGCTGTCATTTATGGAGAACTCACCATGTGCCTGCCACCATGCTGAGGATTTTACGTGGGATGATTCACTACTCTCAGAAGAACCTGCGAAGTTAGATATTATATTACCTCCTTTTTTGAGAATGATGTGTCAGTGGTGGAGCCAGGATATGGAGCTAGTGTTCTGGTGAGGTCTAGAAGACAATAGACTGAGAGAGAGGTGTAAAGCATTCTCAGTCTACTTCTTGTTATATCACTCCAGCTCTCCTCTTCATCCTGAATATGGAATGAGGGCCCCCATACCCGGATCAGTGGTGTAGAAGACCCAGCTCATTTACACATCATTTGGATTCCCTTTATAGAAAAATGTATGTGTCCAAGATGTATGCAAGGAATTGATAACTGTCTTTAGCGTGCTGGGCCATAAGTAATTCCTATGCCATGCTCTCTATTTTTAATGGCTAAGTCACCATGTTCTCTGTCTGACCGTCATTCATTAGAACTGTTGTTAACCTGACAGATCACCTGGTACTCATCCTAAATCATCTTCTCATTTAATTTCATCCCCTTTGTTATTCTTAATCCTTTCTGAAAAATATCTCACTCCTGATTTCTGGACTGATCCAAACTTCTCACTCTTTCCCTGTGGATTTTGTTTGTCCAACACACTTACTTCACTTTTGCTAGATTTCCTTATTAGTCAGCTCTTTCACTTCCTAAATTGTTTTGTGTTTTATTGTGATTGATTTCCAGTGTTTAACATACTTATGGTTAGAAACTTTCTAGAACCAAATGCAGTATTTTCCGGTGTAGTGTGGAATGGGGTTGGGGAAAAAGCCTAAGTGTGCATCCTTCATTTCTCTCTTCTTCCTTAGGAACTTTTGGGGTTGAAAAGCTATGTTGAAGTCCTAATCCTTGGTATCTGTGAATGTGACCTTATTTGGCAATAGGGTCTTTGCAGATGTTATCCAGTTAAGATGATGCCATACAGGGCTTCCCTGGTGGCGCAGTGGTTGAGAGTCCGCCTGCCGCTGCAGGGGACGCGGGTTCGTGCCCCGGTCCGGGAAGATCCCACATGCCGCGGAGCGGCTGGGCCCATGAGCCATGGCCGCTGAGACTGTGCGTCTGGAGCCTGTGCTCCGCAGCGGGAGAGGCCACAACAGTGAGAGGCCCGCGTACTGCAAAAAAAAAATAATAATAATAATAAAAAAGATGATGCCATACTGGATGGAGTAGGAGGGACTCTTAACCCAAAGTGATTGGTGTCCTTATATGAAGGGAAGACTCACAGAGAAAAACACACAGAGAGAATGCCCTGTGATGACAGGCAGAGATTGGAGTGATATGTCCACAAGCCAAGGAGCAGCAGGGATGGCTGGGAACCGCAGAAGCAAAGAGGAAGGCAAGGAACAGATTCTCCCCCTAGAGCCTTCAGAAAGAGCATGGACTTATTGATTTCAGAATTCTAACTTTCAGAACTGTCAAGTAATAAATTTCTGTTATTTTAAGCCACACAGTTTGTGACAATTTGTTACGGCAGCCTGGGAAACTAATGCAGGGACCAAACCTTTTCCTGATTTATTATCATCCTCATCTTAGTTGTAAGAGCATCAGTATAATGGGCACCCAATGTGTTCCTGGCACTGGGTTAAGTGTAAACATAATGTCATATCTGATGTAATCCTCATAGCCACTCTGATATTTTAGCGGTATTTTCCTTGATGTAGAGAATACATCAAGAGATTGAGAACTGATGAGGTTGAATCTATTCCAGTAAGAAGTGGACCTTAATATAAATTCTAATGGAGTTGACTCCAAAACCACTACTTTGAACCACTCTACCATTCTGCCCTGCCTGAGGCAGTGTGATCATTTTCTTTGTTTTCCTTCCCTCACTGATTTAACATTTTGTGGATTATGCACTCTGTAAGGTACTCTGACTTCATTTTTTTAACAGGATGAAATCATTGTTTTTCTTTCCTCACATTCCATTACATTTCAAGTATGTCTAACATCCTCTTCTCTTGTCATTACTGTTCACTTCCCTTCTTAAGAACGATTTTGGTCGCTAGGAAAGGTACAGAATCAGATCAGGAGAAACATGATTTGTTTATGTCTCTGAGGAAGAGTACAGGTCAGAACAACTTCTCTGAAGCTTGTGGTTCAAGGAGATGTGTGTCTAGTTATTAGGACATAAATATGCTGTGTCTGCCTTTTCTTTAGGTTATAATTTGGTTAAAATTTATTCTTGTCTGTAACAAGGAGCAGTAAATGAAGATTCCTTGGCTTCATGCTCTGAGATAATGTTTTGAAAAGCTTCTAAAGTGACCTACCTTTTGGCATGGTTGAGAGAAAAGTCTGGAGAGGAGAGGCCCCTGAAACTGTTCTCCCTTCCATTTGGTTACTTGATTTATATTTTAAGACTTTATTCTTAGGTTTCATGTTAAAAAAATTTTGTAGTTTATCTTATTATCTATAGAGCACTTTCATATATATATATTTTTCATTTGACTCTCACAACACTCTTGAGATACAGACAAGACGGATACTATTATTCTCATTTTAGAGATGAGAAAATATACTTACAGATATGATGCGTTTTGCCTAAGGTCGTATAGACAGTAAATGGAAGTAGGATTAGACCGTGAGTATTATGGTTTCCAACATTCAGTTAAACTTTCATAAGTCAATGCAATTTAATGCTAAAAATTAACATTTATATTGTGTATTTAATCTCATAATCCTCAAAACCACCTTATAAAGTGGATTTCTAAAATTGCTATTTCACAAACCCATGGTCGGAGACTTAAAAAAGAAACGTAAGAGGGTTGAATAAATTGCCCAAGGTCCCATGGGGTGTAATGGTACAGAGGATCTGAACCTGTCACAGAACACACATTCTTAGCTGTTTTACTGCACATCTTCCCCAAGTCAAGCATTTGTTCATGGGGAGGTCAGACCATGAAACGCTTTACTAAGTGATGATACACCAGGACAGTCAATCTCAGCCTGAAATTAAATCCAGAATTTCAATTAGATAGGCAACTGGACGGGTAGTGTAATTTGAATTAAAAAGCATACATTTCTTTGACACTGAAACTTTAGTTGGGTCCAAATACTCTTGGTTCCTAACTCACATAGTTTAAAACATCTCTATTGTGACATAGCATTTAAAGAATTTACTTGACTCTTAAAATGTGCACTCGTAGGCTTTCTTCCCCTCTTAGGATTTGTTCAGGTACCTTGATGAGACTTGGAAAGTTGAAATCCTTGAGTGATGATGGCTCTGTGCTGTTAGGTGACAGCTTTCAGGATCTGACAGACAATCCAGTTGGTTTAACGGCAATCAGACTGTTGAGAAGTTAAAACCACCTTCCAATCACATTGAGATCTGATGGGGAAGTTTGAAAAAAAAAATAGCTTGCAATAGTTATGTGTCTGACCACATTTTTTCCACAGTTAAATCTTAGAGATAAATATTTTTCCTTTTCAGAAAGCAGTGCTGGGTTAGGAACTTTACCTGGGTGTTGGATATTGAGCACATTTCTCTGGACTCATTAAAAAAATAAATAGAAGTCTCTTATTTAAGAGAGATGCTTGACAGAAAATCTTTGCACAATGACCATTGATTTATCAGCCTCTCTGCATAACACTTAGATTGGAAGATGTTGGAAGGTTTCTTTTAAATCATTCATTGAATGGCTTTAAAGTAAATTTAATTACTTTCACATGTACCATCTAATGAAATGTTCAGAGTAACTTTTCATTTTTCAGAGACAACTAATCTTAAATAATTTATTCATCTATAGAATCAGGCAAGCGTCAAACTACTTACCAGAATATTGATAAAAATCTATTTTCTTCCTCAGTTTCAAAATATGTCAAAACCCAACATGAATTCAATACTGGAATAAGTGACTAGACTAATTTGTATTACATGCAGTTAAAAAGCCTAATGTTGAGAATGAGATATATAAAATTATATATATAAAACATTTTTTCTTTAAAACTTTAATGACTTAACTTTTAGAATGTTTGGTAGTTTATATTGGTTGTCCTAGAAACCTGCTGTCCACATGTGCTGGACTGACTGAACATGTCTTAATGCATTGTTTCTGACAGTAGACTTCAGTGTAATCAAATGTAGTGTTACAGCATCTATTCATACTGAAGAGTTTATCAACCATCACTGCATAGTGATGGATTTTCTGTGTCTATGTTTTGGTTCAGTCTACTTGTAGATAGAGGGCCAATTTAAATGAAGTGACACACCTTTGTATTTTATTAGTGATATTTTACAGCTGTAGAAAAACAAAAACAAATTAAGATGTCATATTCTTCATGACAACAAAACTGGAACCATATTCTGACATTTCCTTGGGACCCCTTTTCTTGATGTAATTTTCCTATTCTGCTATATAAATTTTTCTAGGTCTTTCTTATGTAAAGCTAATCCAACATCACTTTTAGAGTTTAGTTTCCTCATCTAACATGGGAATCTAGTTGTCTAGGGTTATTCCTAGGATTCAATTGATATTGGAGGGCCTTAGTATTCTCTGGTAAGTGTTAGGAGAAAACTTTTGCCAAGACTCTGGATTACTTGAGTTTGGACATTTCAACACAGTATATGCAATACTGGGGGTGCTTTTTAGGGACTGTAAGTGCTTACCCTGAAATGAGTTATTGCCATGCAAGCAGAGCTCACTAGAGATTCTAGGACCTTGGGCAAGGTGATTGCTTTACCTTTTAAGCCACATTCTCTATAAAATATGTATAGCAGTAATAATAAAAAAAACCCTGTATTTGTCTCATAAAGATGTCATGAGAATGAAATGATCTAGCAATATGCCTTGATATAGTAGGTGCTCAAGAAACTGTACCCTTGTTATTTGTCTGTTAGCTAAAGGGGCAGAGGGGAGAGGAGGAAGACTGAAGGTATCAGTTAACATTGTCTTCATCCTTTTATGAGGACCCACTGCTCCTGGGACTGGAGGGCAGTTGAACATACATTCATGGGACAAGGACAGGGAGGAAATATAGCCAAATAGTAATTTATGAGTAGTCGAATTAGAAGTGATGTTTTGTTTCTTCTTTATACTTTTCTGTACTTCCTGCATTTTATACCATAAATGTTACTTTTTTAATCCTAGAATTTGTTTTTAAAAAATAATGTAAAATTATGCTGCCCTTTGTAATTTTTTTTTCTGTTAATAGAGCTCCAGGAATCTTAGAATTGAGTCCCTTAGAGAGATTTTGCAGGATGGTAATTGCCATTAGTATTGCAATAAGATCCGAGATGTGAGCTACCCTCAGGAGGTGGAAACACAACTTAGGAGTCAGACCAATCTGAGCTGAGTCCAAGCGGTGCAGTCTGGGGCGTGTTACTTCATCTCTCTGAGTCTGTTTTCCAATCTGTAAAATGAGAGTGACAGGTCTCCTTTGCCAGGTTGTCGTGAGGGTTAAATCAAATGAGAGTTCCTATGTAGTGTGCTTTACACAGCCTGACCCATAAAAGTATTCATATAACAGTGGCTATTATTATTTACTGAAAGATCATTGAAGGTCAAATTCCTCCTTTTCCTGGTGAAGCAAATGAAGTACATGGAAGTTACATGACTTTTCTGATATCTTCCAGGCTGCAAATGACAGAGCTTGGACTAGAAGTCAGGTTTACTGACACGAGTAACAGGTGTTACTCTGTTCTGTTACTCTGCTCTGACAGGTGTTCTCAAAATTTCTGTCATTGAGTACAATCTTCACAACATTTTCCATATCCACATAACACCTAGATATTATTTACTTACTATTTTTCTTTATAATTATTCTTTTTCACCTTAATAAATTTGTTTAGAAATTGTGTGTCATTATTCTAAATATAAATTCAGTATCACTTTCAGCATCATAAACAAAAGGTAATTGTAAAATAAATTCATTACCACAAAACAATTTTATTATAGTTTAGCTAGATAGTGTTAGAAGCAAGTTCAATGCCAAAAAAGATAATAGCTTGGGAGAGAAATAGCTTGGGATGTAAATAATGTGACCACAGGCAGAACAGATGGTGTAAGGCATGTTGGCAAGAAACCTTCTCTCCAGAGGTTAAGTTTCCAGACTTGTCTTCAGCAACGTGTGAGTAATTGTTCTCTCAGTCAGTATTTTGGGAAAGTAATTAGTGAAGCACCCACATGAGAACAGCACTGTATTTCTAGGAATGAGGAAGAAGTGAAGGAGATCCTCCATATGACTAAGAAAGAAGCAGGGAGACCCCCTCCTTCAATTTAAAAATCTTTCTTTCCTAATCTTGTCATTTCAGTTCTCTTCCTCATTTTTCCTTTATATATCTCTTTATATTTTTCTCTCTGATAGATTATCCTTTAATTTTTTAAGTAGCCTTAGCTCTGGCCCTTTCTAATTTCATCTTATTACTGTCTGCAAAAGGTCTCTGAAGGAGAAATTTCCACTTTGGGGAAAATAAAAAGGCTTAAGGAGATTGTAATCAAAGCCCATGAAATATATGAAAATGGTAAAGATAAAACAGGTCATCCGAAGTTCTAATATACCAGGAATAAGGTTTTTCTGTGAAGCTTAAAAATAGTAGATATAAGATGAAAAAAATGGATGATTGACATTTAAGGGCTCTATCCTGAGATTTTTCGAGAGTCTCTCAAATCATAAATATTAATGAAGTATAAATTTTCTGACGTAAAATGCAAGAAAAGATACTGAACCATGTGTGCATTTTCTTTAGACTGTTAGAGTTCTTACATTATAAACTGCTACCAAACTCTGTAAAAGTGGATAGTTGGGTTGACTAATGATGTGAGGATGAGTGGTTTGATGAGTGGTTTGATAGACATGCAGTTTGGTCAGTAAGTAAGAAAACTATACAAACATTTCTGTGAGGCACTTGGTGGTAAATGCGTTGGTGAAGCTCCTCAAACAATTTATAGTTTTATCTCTTACTTGATGGGTAATATTTCCCACTGGCTGTAACACTAGCCAAAACGTCATGAATTGCTTTTTTCCTATTTCTCCATAGATATATCATGGATATATTCACCTTACAGCTATGAGTACTGCTGAACTAGACATTCTCTAATTTATTCCAGAATTCTGTATTGTATAATGGGCCATATTGTACTTATGAGCCATCATTTTCTTAACCTTAAAATTCTATTAACAGCACTATCATTTGCCTTTCTTTTCAGAACTATTTTTTCTCAAGGAAATAAGTGTGTGTGTGTGTGTGTGTGTGTGTGTGTTTTCTGGGTCTGGAAGGTATTGGTGACCAGATGAATCTGAATTTCTCCACATACCCTTTATCTGCAGATGACATAATAGTATACCTTCAAAATTCTAGAGAATCAAGGTAAATCAGACTCAAATAATAAAGGAATTCAGAATAGTAGCAAGACATAAAATCAATATGCAAAAATCAATAGTGGATATGTACAACAATAATAACTAGTTAGAAGACATAATGGAAGAGAAAAATTCCATTTGCAACAGTGACAAAAAGGTAATTTATGTAAGAGTAGACTTAACAAATATTCACAACCTCTATGAAACACTCCTGAAAAATTCAAAAGTATGCTGGAATAAATGGAAAGACATCTTTTGTCCTTGGTTAGCATGTCTCAACATCATTAAGATGTCAGTTCTCTCTAAGATGACATCAATTTAATGTGATCTCAAAAAATATACCAAGAAGATTTTTTTTTCCTAGAGCTAAATGTGTTGATACTAAAGTTCATTAAAAATAACTTGCAGGAATAGCTAGGAAGACATTGAAAATCAAGATATATAATTAAATGTGTGTGGTACAGGTGCATAAGTAGACCACTGGAATGCAGGTTCCAGAAATAGAACCAACTTCGTGTGGAAATTAACTGTCTGCAAAGGTGATGTATTAAATCACTTGTGCAAAGATGAGCTTTTAAAATAAATGGTGTTAAGACAAATGAATACATGAAAAAGCATAAATCTATTTCTCATACAATATATAGGAATAAAGTCAAAATGTGGAGGAAGCGGTGAAGTTGAAAAATTATTTGGAAACCATTATTTTAAAAAGATTGATTCAAACAAAAATATGGGTGTTAAGCCTAGGGAGGAAGGCTTGAGAAGGAAAAGATACTTGCATAGTCTCATTTGTTTCCTCACACATTCCTTATGTTGCAGCTGTGCTGTGCAGAAACTGGACAGCACTGTGACCTGGTGATCAAAATTAACTACACTATTTAGTGGCAGGTGGATATCTTGTGCCTTTAGACCTACTACCCTGAGAACAACAAACATCACCTAGATGGTATTCAAGTCAGAGATGCTTAATTGACTCAGATGGAAATATTAGCAGGGCAACCCCACTTGAGTAACCCTCTGTAATATTCTGTATTCTTCCAAGACGTCCATGTCGTGAAAGACAAAGAAAGCCTAAGGAAATGTTCCAGATTGAAAGAAACTAAAGGGTAATGACAGCTGATTCTATATGTGATCCTGGGCTAGATCCTGCATTAGAGGAAAAATGTGCTATAAAGTACACTAGATAAAAGTATAGTATCAATGTTAAATTTCCTGAATTTTATAACCATACTCTGATTATGTAGGTTAATTTCTTTTAATTTTTAAGAAATACATGTTTAAGTATGAAGGGCAAAAAGGGGCATGATGTATGCACCACTTTCAAATTGTTTATAAAAGTAAACTATACACATATCTGTATTTATACACCTATCTATCATTTATCACTTATCTATCATTTATCTATCTATCTATCTACCTATCATTTATCTATCTATCTAGAATGATAAAGAAAATGTGGCGAAGTGTTAAATTTGGTGAATCAGGATAAAAGTTAAACAAGATTTCGTCTTACTATTCTTGTAACTTTTATGTAAGTTTGAAATTATGTCAAAACAAAAAGTTAAAACACACGTATATTAAATTTTAAGGAGTTTATTCCATGGTTATACTGTTGTGTTCTACCCAAGATAGAAAATAAGAAGGAAAAGGGAGGAGGCCTCCATTTTCTGAGAATATGCTGGGGTTTCAGGAGAGAGCAGAGGTAAACGTGTGTCACGGTTGTCCTTTGAAGTGTCCTTGAAACACCAAACCCAATTAAAATGGCAGAAAGTGTATTAAAAAGGTGGTAATATAAAAACAAAAGGAGAAGAATGAGGAAAGCACAGCATTAGGGTTCTGGAGGTTAGAAAGCATATGGTGGAGTGGTAACAGACTCAGCAGACTAGAGAAGGCTGCCAGCGAGGGAAACTTAGATGCAGGTAGGTTCATGCAACAGAACCCTAGAAAATCCCTAGAGTTGGTGGTATGAGATGCCACTGAAAGTGAGGGTCATGGGAACCACAGATAGGAAGGGGCTGAGTGTAGGAAGATTGGTTGCAGGTCTGCACACGAAGCTGTAGCCCCAGAAGCCCTATTCCACTCTGCAATGCTGGCTCACTGCTTCTCCCTTAACCCGAGCAGAAGACTGGTTGTCTGCCCTCTGGAGAGGCTGAGTCAAAGGAACTCAGGGCTCCGGGACTCCATTTACAGCTGGGCTCTGGGCAGTCACACTAACAGCAAGGGGGCCACTGACGGTCTGCACACTGAATGGTGATGACCTCATCCAACTTACTCCACTTGCCTCTGAGAAAGCAGGCAGCCATGTTTATGTAGTTAAGGCAGGGCATTGGGATTTTCTTCTGGGGAAGCAGACCAAATCAAGAAGAAAGACTTAGAGGTATTGAACATTAAATATTCTCAGGAAATGTTTCAGCCCAGTAATGCTGAAATGAAGGATGCCAATTGACAAGCCCTGACTACAGACACTTTTTAGGGCTTTATGGAGAGTTTCTAGTACACAGGATAGGACAAAACAGGCACAGTAAGGGATTCAGAGATAAAAAAGACACAAAGCTAAAGATAACCTCAGAAAAGTATCATTAATATCTTTAGGCAGAGAAAAGGAGACACTGTCTGCATGGAATAAGAAGGGTGACACAAAAAAGGAGCAGAAAAATGGCTTCCTGAAACTAAAAAGAAATAGCAGTTAAAAATTCAAGAAAAGTTTGGAAGACAAAGCTGATAAAATTCCCCCAAAAGTAGACTAAGAAGACAAAGAGGTGGAAAATAAGAAATAAAAGAAGATTAAAGGATCAGTATAAGGGGCCAAATATCCAAATAAGAAGAACTTCAGAAAGAGAGAGGAGGAAATAAGGGAGAAAATCAACAAATAAATAATTTTAAAAAATTTCCCGGAATCAAAAGACATGAATTTCCAGGCTGAGAAAATCACTTGAATGCCCAATGAATGCCTCCTTTCAAAAACGGGAAAAAAATCTATTTTTTTTTCACATTATCATGAAATTTCAGAACATATTGACTAAAGGGAAGATCATAAATATTTCTAAATTAAAAAGGAGTAGTAAGTCAAAAAGAGAAAAACATCCTATATTAACACATATATGTGGAATCTAGATCTTATTTGCAAAACAGAAATAGAGACACAGACGTAGAGAACAAACATATGGACACCAAGGGGGGAAAGAGGCGGTGGGATGAATCGGGAGATTGGGATTGACATACATACACTAATGATACTATGTATAAAATAGATAGCTAATGAGAACCTTCTGTATAGCTCAGGGAACTCTACTCAGTGCTCTGTGGTGACCTAAATGGGAAGGAAATCCAAAAAAGAGGGGATATATGTACATGTATAGCGGATTCACTTTGCTGTGCAGTAGAAACTATGCAGTAGAAACTAACACAACATTGTAAAGCAACTATACTCCAATAAGAATTAATTAAAGAAAAGGAGTATATTCAATGGGTGTAATTGAAAGTCACTGGATTCCTGAATAATATCACTGGCAGGTAGAATGCAATAAAGACGGACAAGTTCTTCATTGTAAAAATGGGCATAAAGTTGTGTTGTTTTTAGAGTAAAATGAGAAAAGCATGTAAAGTGTTAGCCTACCTGGCATACATTGGTTATTATTAGTAGATGGTGAGTAACTTGAAGATAAGAATCATGCTTTACTCAACTCGGGGTCTTCCAAGTGCCAACGAACCTGCAAGGCTGGGCATATGTTAATACCTACTATGTGTTTGTTGCATCCAGAGGGAAGCGTGCAATTGCACAGATGTGACTAATGGCCACAGGGAATTCCCAGAGAAGAGTAAAAGTGCTCCTTCCTGGTTTTATGTGGTAGACTAAGTAAGGACCCCCAGGCTGGAGCTCTTGTTTGTTTTGTGCACAGCCCTTGCAGAGAACCTTCATCATAGTTTCTGGTCAAAAGAGTAGCAGGAACTACTCTTTTGAATGGAAACCCCATATTTGTGGAGCTTTGCCTGTTGATGGTGGTAATGTACATAGAGCTTGTCAAGTTTGTTCTTTGCAGCTCCTGGAAGAAGAAGTATATGTATATTCACAAAGCAAACAGACTTAAGGAACAAATTATTTATATGGATAATTTGAAATGACCCTTCCTTTTACTCTGTGCACACACAGGATGATTAGTATTCAGTATCTTTCTGGCACTTCTGGTTAACATAAAAATGGAGGAAAAAGCAATAAGCTATATATATTTTAAAGGGGGAGATAACTTTTTATTACATATGACATGAAAATTAACTATTTTTAATAAGTTAATAAAATAACTTTTATCACAGATGACATGAAAAACTATTAGAAATAAAAAGATTTTGGTAAATATAAGATTCATGTATAAAATCCCGCAGCATTCCCTTATTCCAGAAACAACTTGTTAGAAAATATAATAAAAAATTATAACCCACAATAGAAAAATGCTTGGGAATAATAAGGAAACAATAGTAAATAATAAAACCCAGGAGGTTTTTAGTTTGATGTTAGCTGCCGCCTTTAGTTTTCAACCAAAGAGGGTGCCTTGCTGTGTGTGGAAGGCTACTCAGTGGTACCAAGCCGGGGTAGCTCTCAAAATCCCACTTCAAACGGTATCCTCACCAAAGAAGACGTACAGATGGCTAAGAGGCACATGAAAAGATGCTCAACATCACTAATTATTAGAGAAATGCAAATCAAAACTATAATGAGGTATCACCTCACATCAGTCAGAATGGCCATCATCAAAAGATCTGCAAACAGTAAATGCTGGAAAGGGTGTGGAGAAAAGGGAATCCTCTTGCACTGTTGGTGGGAATGTAAATTGATACAGCCACTATGGAGAACAGTATGGAGGTTCCTTAAAAAACTAAAAATAGAGCTACCATATGACCCAGCAATCCCACTACTGGGCATATACAGTAGAAAACCATAATTCAAAAGGACAAATGTACCCCAGTGTTCATTGCAGCACTATTTACAATAGCCAGGTCATGGCAACAACCTAAATGTCCAACGACAGGTGAATGGATAAAGAAGATGTGGTACATATGTACAGTGAAATATTACTCAGCCATAAAAAGGAATGAAATTGGGTCATTTGTAGAGATATGGATGGACCTAGAGACTGTCATACAGAGTGAAGTAAGCCAGAAAGAGAAAAACAAATATTGTATATTAACGCATATATGTGGAATCTAGAAAAATGGTACAGATGAACCTATTTGCAGGGCAGGAATAGAGACATAGACGTAGAGAACAGACATGTGGATGCGCGGGGAAGGGGAGGGTGGGACGAATTGGGAGATTAGATTGATATATATACACTGCCATGCATAAAATAGATAGCTAGGGGAACAAGCTATAAAGCACAGGAAGCTCAGCTTGGTTCTCTGTGAAGACCTAGATGGGTGGGATGGGGGGCGGGGTGGGAGGGAGGTCCAAGAGGGAAGGGGTATAGGTATACAGACAGCTGATCCACTTCACTGTATAGCAGAAACTAACACAACATTGTAAAGCAATAAAAAATGCTAAACAAACAAACAACAGACAAACAAACAGAAAACCAAAGGGCATCTTCAGAGAGGCAGCAAGCTGGTTGGTGAGAGCATATTCTGGAGGGAGGCTGCCTAGATTTGAAGCCCAGCTTCAGGACGTAATAGGCAAATCACTGCCAAGTTCTGCTCCTAATTGTCCCATCTGTTAAATGGGGTTAATAATTACCTGAATCTAATAAGGTTGTTGTGCATATAAATAAGTTAATACATATAAAGCCCTTAAAACAGTGTCTGGTACATGGTAGTTTCCACAAAAATGTGAGCTGCCATGGGATTATCACTGTGTATTCTGCTCGACATCATCTACTGTGTGTTCCTACAGGACTTAGTTTCCGCTTAAGGCACTCCTTCAACAATTATAATGAAGTTAATCCCATTATCATTTTCTTCCAAAATGTAGATGGAACAGGGGAAAGGTAGATGGTTGCACAGCAAAGATGGGTCACACTCTAAGTTTCAAGAGTTTGAGGTATTTTTCTCCTAACTGTGCAATTCATCTTCTTACCTCACAGACCTCTGGGAAGATCACTATAAAAATTTCCTAATGGAGAGACATGCTACATGACAGATGAGAAGATTTGATATCATGGATATTGTCAATTCTTCCCAAATTAATTTATACACTTAATTTCGGTGTGATAAATGCTCCCTGCCCTTTTTTGCTAACTTAGCAAGCTAATTTTAAATTTTGATTGGAAGGATAAATGCAACAGAAAAGCCAAAAAGTATTTAAGAATAGAAGAAGAATAGTGATGGTGTTTGCTTTACTATAAACCAAATCAAATAATAAAGCTCTAGTAATGGAAGCAGCCTAGTGCTGGTACAGGACTGTCCAGTATGGTAGCCATAGCCACATGTAGCTATTTACATTTAAATTAATTAAAGCGAAATTAGATGAAAAATTCAGTTTTTAGTCATATCACGTTTCAGATGTTCAATAGCTACATATGACTACTACATAAGCAGTATAAATATAGAATATTTCCATCATTATAAGCGTTCTATTGGACAGTGGGACTCTAAAAACTAGTATAGGATAAAGGTGGAAATTCAAATAAATGGGTAAAAATGGACTTCTTTTTTATAATGGAGGCAATTATTGATAGTTTTAGAAAAAATATTCAAATGGTTTCATCACTTCATAGTATAAACAAAAATTTCAAATAGTTTAATGTTTTAAAATAAAGATGAAAAATAAGTATTAGAAGAAGAGAACATTAAAAAATTTCATGATTGAAAACATCTCTTAAAGAATAACAAATTATTCTGAAGCATAATGAAAAATAAAACAAGATTACATTAAAAAGAAAACTTTTATGTAAGAAAATATGGAGAAACTAAATAATAGGTGACAAATGGCAAAATTTTGCAACCTAATCGACAAATGAGGGCTATTTAAAGCACTCTTGGGGATTTAATTTTTTGAAAAAGGTAAAATTCAATATAAAAATGAGTAAAAGTACATTAAAACTCAATTCAAAAAAGAAGGAATGCCCTGAACACTCAACATATGAATGAGTAGTCAATTTCTCAAGTAAAAAAATGGAAATTAAAAACAATATTGAGATATGATTTTTTACCTGTTGTACTGTCACAGTTTAAGAAAGAGTAGACACAAAGCTTTCTTCACACTGTTGAATGGAACGGAGATGGGTACTTCATGTTTGGCAAGAAATTTGGCAAGAGTAGAAAAATTTTAAATGTGCCAACTTGTTGACCCAGAAACTCCACTTCACACAAAGATGTACTGTACTTGTATGTAAAAGGTTAATTGCAAGACTGCTTATAATTCACTCCAAGTGGAAACATAAATGTTTATCAAAAAGAAAATGATTAATTGTGGCATATATGTATGTATACTATATACTAGGTATATGTATATTATGTCTGTGTATATATGTGTGTATATATATAACAAAAATACTACACAGCCATGAATACAGTGACATAGCTCTTTATGTTCCTGTATGTAGAAATGCCCTCAGTGTAGATTGAAGTAAAAAGAAAGAGTATTACTTATAAATAGATATTATACATTTTACAAATTTATAATATAATTACTTACAAATTATTTATAAATAAAATAATGAACATTATAGAGTATTACCCAACTTTTGTTAAAATATATGTTTGTGTATACACACACGCTCTCTCTCTGAAACGTGTATTTTTCACATGCTTAGAAATAAGTCTGGAAGACCTGAAACCATACTATTTATAATATGCTACTTTGAAAATAAAAATATCCATGTAATATAATAGGAGAGAAGATTTATTAGATACGAAGAAAATCTTCTGGCTAGCATGGGAAAGACAGTGTAAAAGTTTTCAGAAAATAACTCTGGTCAGGCTGAGGTCAGTATGATATAGTAGATAGATAAAATACTATGGAAGTCCACACGGAGACTCAATTAATTCCAACCTAAAGGAGACAGGACAGAGGAAGAGGTCACAGAGGATATTAGATATCTTGAAACAAAGAGTAGGATTTTATTGTTCCTCATTTTTCACATCAAAGAACCAAGGCACTAGAGGATTTTTGGAAGCTCTTAGCCCAAAGCCTGGCACATAGAGTGCTCAAGAAAAGAAGTGGGGTATTCTAGGTTGGTGGAACAAAATATGCAATACGGGTGTTATGAACATTATGGTTTGCATGGGGGAAATGTAATTGGATGCCTGGTACTTAGGATTTGTGCGAAAGCCTGGGAGGCAGGGAGGATGGAGAGGAGAAAGGACCATAGCAGGGTGTTGAAAGAGAGCTTGGGTTCAGAACATAGAGGGTGTTATATTGCTTGCTGTTGAGTTTAGACTGTATCCACTAAGCAATGGAGAGCTAGTCAAGGATTTTGAAGAGTGATGAAGTAAGATCAAACATGTATTCTGGAAAGACAACTTTGGTGGCAGGATGGGAGGTGATTTAGAGAAGGAGGAGACTACAAAGTCCTTAGTGTGTTATTGTGAGTGTTCGCATGATGCCATCTAGAACGAGGGGAGTGACAGTGGAATGTAGAGGTGAGGACCTGCAGAGGTAGTGTCTGCAGAAGCTATAAATGCATTCTATCCTTCTCATAGGATGGCTTGGCTACTCCCAAAATATTTCTTGACATCCTTCCCCGTTACGGCTTTTGCCTGTTGCCCTTCTGCCAGGTTTCTCTTTTACGAGCTGCCTGCCAACTACGGAGGCTACAGTGGCTTTTTGAAATACCATAAAGCTTGGAAACACTATTGAATTAAACATTATTTAATTAGTGAGGTGCCCTTCCTAAAACATTTAGATCCTTTTTAGCCAGGAGAGCTAAATATCTAAGTGTAGAGTATAAATAGACTGTAACTGAAAAGGGTATGAAATAATTTATCTAATGGTTTAGGGCAGGTTTAAATTTAGTTTAATAGAAATTCATTGCTGACTGATTTTGATCAGTATTGTTCTTTCCTTTTTAAATAAAGGAAACAAAAGGGTACAAACAAAGGCCCCAAAGGTGACAGATGAGTTCCTTCTAGGAACACTGCTCCAGGAATCATACGGGGATAGATTTCCTTTCCTCTGAATTGTGTGTACTGTCTTGTGAACTTTGTTATTGAAGAATCTGGCCAGGGTGACTTTTTAATTTTCCTAAAAATGAATGTACATGTGGAGAGAAACTGAAGATTGCCTGGATGTTGGGACATTTTCATCTCTGGGAACCACCAGATCTTTAGCCCTTTAATAAGAAACCACTATGGCAATAGTTCCCACTGTAGTGACTGCCCCCCACAGTTATTGTGTTTATGGAGAGACTTCCTTGCACACAACCCTGGGCTAGGTGCTGGGTGAGGAAAGCCAAGAGACTTGAGACTCAGTCTGGGACCTGAAGAAGCTTGCAGTTTAGACAATGAAATAAGACTAACAAATGAGGAACAGTTAACTCAGTGTGAAACTGTCAGAGGAGTGGCTCTCCATACTTTTTACACAGCACTAAAGGTATGACATAGCCTTCAGTCTACATTTGGTTCTCACAGTGGATTGCTCAGCTAGTGTGAAACTGATCCTGGGCTGGAACTGCTGAAAGAGAGAATGCCTTACCTGGTCCAAAGTTGCATTAATCTTAAGGCATTCAGAAGATAGAAAGAAGGACTGATACGGTCCGAGAAGCCTTCAATGCAGAAGTGGCATGGAAGGATGGATGTGTCTGAATAACGAGGATATGAGGAACTTTACGTCCTCTTCCCTTTCAGGTCCGGGGATACAAATGCTGACGTGATGCTATTCAGGTCCTTAAAACAAAGCAAAATTCTGATAGGAGCAAAACACTTCAGTGATATTTCTCAACAAACATATCCTGAGAAACATATACTGACAGCTGCTGAGCCGAGCAGAAGGGCAGCAGAGATGTGAAAGACATGACTCTTGCCCTGGAAAATCTTCTTGGCTGAAGGTGGAGAAAGAGCTGACTAAGCATCTTTATATTTCCTGCAATTATTGGAAGACGACAACATCCTGTACCTCTGGCCAAAGGTCAGTCTCTCTGGGAGGCTGTTTTCTGTATCCAAGTGAAACTGGAATGAAACACATGGACTCTCAGTTAACCAGTCATTCAAGCTGGTTAATCACTCCAGGCTCATGTTACCCCTCTGGGTCTCCTTGAAAGGTCTGCTTGAACTTGGGCAAATGGCATTCAGGCTTTTATTTTGCTGACTTCAGTGACTCTGGGCTTGATGTCCTAGATTCTAAGAATGCTTATTTTTCTTCTTTTCAAAACCTAATCTTCCCAATATCCACTAAAGAACTAGAATGTTTTTTCAGATGTTATTTCAGAATAATGGTTGGAATATTTATTGATGTTTTGGATGACTTACATTTTAAAAATGTGCGCCAAAGGAAAAATACTTAAATTCATTTGAATGCTTAGTATTTACATGTTTAAAGGGATTCAGAATCACTATCATGTTTCTACAGTTGAATAAATGAAAAAAACCATTGTTATAAAGATTTGTTTAATTTCCATTCATAATTCAGCCATACTGTAATTCTAAAGTCATATTCATCATCTTCCCTCTATACTCTTTCCCCAGACTACTTCTGCTGCTTTCTACCCCATCTCTGCTCAAGGCATTAAATACCTTCCCTCTAATCAGGAAGAATCTGAACACTGGGGGTCCCTTTGGCTCCTCGCCTTCTTTCACCTCTGTGTCTGGTCATTGCTCAACTTCCATCTTGCCATGCTTCTTCCTGCACATCTGTTCTCTTCTATTATTTCAGTAATGAAACCCAGTTTTAAATTGGCTATGTGGTTATGCAAAATAAAGACTACATCTCCAGTGTTTCTGCGTCTTAGTTCTGAAAAATGAGATGTAAGTGGAAGTGCTATGCCACAACTTCTAGGAAGCTTCTTAAAAGAGAATATGAGTACCTTTTGCCGTACTTTTTTGTCCCTTCCTACTATGTACTTCCTGGTCAGAGCTGAAGCAGCCATTTTGAAATAAGAGGCAACATACTAAGGACAGTGGAGCAGCAACATAGGAGAGTGGTGACCTGCCAGTGGGGAGCTGTGTTCCCAGCCCCGGACTGCTTAAGTCTGAATTTCTTCCACATGAGAGAAAAATACACAGAAATCTGTTGCATTTCTATACACTAACAACAAAAGATCAGAAAGAGAAGTTTAGGAAACAATCCCTCTTACCATTGCATCAAAAGGAATAAAATACCTAGGAATAAACCTACCTAGGAGGCAAAAGACCTGTACTCCAAAAACTATAAGATGCTGATGAAGAAATCAAAGATGACACAAACAGATGGAAAGATATACCATGTTCTTAGATTGGAAGAATCAGTGTTGTCAAGTTGATTATACTACCCAAGGCAATCTACAATTTCAACGCAATTCCTATTAAATTACCAATAGCACTTTTCACAGAACTAGAACAAAAAATTTTAAAATTTGTATGGAGACACAAAAGACCCTGAATAGCCAAGGCAATCTTGAGAAAGAAAAATGGAGCTGAAGGAATCAGGCTGTCTGACTTCAGACTATACTACAGAGCTACAGTAATCATTTTTTTTTAAAACACTGTTTTGGGTTTTCTCTTATGAGTCAAACCTAATCCTGATTAATATACTTCCTTATGCTTCTGTCCTATTCTTGCCATGCTCACTCTTTGTTATCAATCTCACGGGAGACTAAACAACAACGTAATGTAGGCAGTGTAGTGGAAGGATTAGCAACACAGGTTTTAGAACAATTCTTGTTTTATTCTTTGCTCTGTATCTAGCTTTATCTTTCTGTGTCTCAGTTTTCTCATTGTTAAAGGGCAACCTCCTGAGTTTATTCATAGGAATGAATGAGATAATGCCTATGCAAGACTCATATGCATAATGTCTGGCAGTAAGTGCTCCATGAAGAGTAGCTTCACTTGATATTATCATCTTGTTTACTTTGACCAAATGGAGAGATCAAATGCCATTGGACATGATATACAGATTCAGTGATTTTCTAAAGAGTAACCTGCCATTCACACTCTTCTCAGCACAATACTTTTTATATCTATATCAAAATTTTATATTTGACATATTTATATTTACATTTAAAGGTGTCCAAATTTATAGGTCATATTAAATCACAGGGTTGCAGTGACCATGCTGTACATGTTGATACGACTATTTCTCAAAATATTTTTCAGGCATAATCTTTTATACCATCTTCTTTGGCAGTGGAGCCTTTTATACTCAAGTCTTTTATTATCTTCTATAATATTTACCACACCTACATTATTCTGCTTTTTGCCCTAGGTTTTCTTTATGCAAACATAAGCCTGGGAAAGAAAGTATTTTCCAGTCAATTTTGGTAGCTGCCTTATTTCCAGATTAAAATTTGGATATTCAATCAAGCACTTATGTCTAATCTCTCACTCCATTTTTTTTTCTTTTCAAGAATCCTTTAAAAATTAAAAAAATGATTTAATGTATTTATACCAATAGAGTTCATGACTGAAATCTGCAACATTTTTCAATAGTCTTATTCTTTACAGAAAAATGTTTTTTATTTTGTAGTACTTAGTACAAATTATAGATGCCTAGTCTATAACTGACCCAACAACTCTAGCAGATTTCCCCATTCCATTAGCCAAGTTCCCTTTTTTTCCTGCATTTCTCATGTCACTTCCTGAATCCTCCATACACATAGTTGCACAGAACTTGATCAAGTTACCCTCTTACTGAAAAGCTTTGGTTAACATAACTCTTTTCTCCTTGGCTGTCTCTGTATTACATTTTCTATTCTTCCAGACATATAACCACCAGCTCCATGAAACATGATACCTGCAGCCAAAAGTGAATTTCACTCTTCTGTCTTCCCTTATCAAAGGGGAAAAATCCCAATTCATATATTCTTTAGAATTATTATATTTGCCTCAAATTGTTCAACTTTCTTATTCATGATTGCCAAAACTGAACAGAAGTGGGCTAAGCTCCTCTTGACCTCTGCTATGATGAATGGTTTTTTGCCCCAAGGAAGGTGGTAGGAGAGGAGGTTAGAAAACCAGGACCCAAAGATATGAGCAGAAACAAAATTCATCAACGGCAAAATTGGAGGAGGCAGAGAATGAAACTGAAATTGGAGTTGACCCAAAGTTTAAATCATGTTGGATTAATGACCAAATGAGTCTGAAACAAGCAAAGTTGAAGGACCTTGACAGCGTGTCTTGGGAAATCACTTCAATTTCCATCCAAAGTCCCTGGCTTTCTGTTACGGGCTGGTAGTACCAGTGGAAGGTAGATGCTGGAATTGCTGGGTGGGAGAAGTAAAACAAGAAATCCATTAGGACAAATCAGCTCTGTATTTTTAAATGGCCTTAAAAAGTAATTTTCCATTTTTTTTTTTTAAAAAGCAGGTGGGTGGTATGACATTTTTAGAAGGAGAGGAAATTGTGTCACTAATTTGGATTATCTCCCAAATTGTGCCTCTTGGCCTTACTCTTTGGATTCTGGATCACATTCTATACGTGTTGGGTGGCCAGCAGCCTCTTCAGGCAATGACAAGGTAGAAGCAGGCTCAGCAGTGAGCTAGAAGTGGAAGCCCCATTGCTATGGAATGGTGGAAATATGCAGGGTTAGCATCCTGAATGTGGGATTTGAGCCAAGTGAGTTATTAGTATTTCTGCAAACTGCGAGTTCTGGATGTCCTTGCAGGGTTTTACTGTGTATTCAGTTGGAGAATTTTCATGGGCCATGGGGTGGGTTTCTACTGAAGGCAAGACTGGTGGCTTTTGTGAGTGGACACCTTACCTCCTGGAAGCTTGTATTTTCTCCATCAATGTTGCAGTCTCCTAATGCTCCTAGATTGTAGTGGTAGAGTGAGCGTGTGTGTGTGTGTGTGTGTGTGTCTGTGCGTGCGCTTGTGTAACTCAACAGAGGATTCAAAGCAATTTGGATTCTCTCCCCACAGTTCTTCCTTATCTCTCATTGAGACTCTTGTAATAGTCTTCTAATTGATATGCTTCTAGCTCCAGCCTTCCTTCCATCCCTGACATGCTTCCTATGTACTGCTGGGAAATCTTTGTGAAACACAAAGCTAGTGGTTCTTCATTGCCTTGACTAACTTGGCCATGTATCTAAAGGTGACATTCACATACACGACTAGTGAACAGCAGTCTTTTTTTGTGTAGCCTGAGTAGGATAGATAGTCTGTAGATTTTATGTGCCAGTACAGAATAAGGTCAAAGTTCCTTGGTGGAAGGCATGGCCCTCCACACCCTGGTTCCTCACTATATCTCTTGCCTTATACCCCCCATAACCCTTTGCTATACTCATGCCCCTCTGCATGCACTTTACTCACACTCCAGATTGATTCTTGTCCATGCACCTTGCTCACACTACTGCCAGTGCCTGAAAAGTCCGCCTAACTCTACCCTGTTGAAAAACTCATCCTTCCAGACTCAGTCCAAATATTATGTTCTTAATGATCACTTTTCAGGCTCTTTTAAATGAGTGAATTAGCCACTCTCTTCTGTCTGCTTTAAGATTCCATGCATGTAATACTTGTTTTTATTGTAACACATATTTTTAATGCAAATGTTTCAGTATAGTTTGTTATGTTTATTAGGTAAATAAAAAACTCCATTATGATTATTGTTTTATACAGACAATATTCATTTAGATTTACCCAGTTTTTACCTTTTTCTAAAGTTGCTTCTCCTTTCTCCCAGCATGTCCAGTCTTCCATTTGGGATCATTTTCCTTGTGCCTTGTATTTTTTTTACACATTTTTTTCCTGTGATTGATATCTAGTCTCATAGCATTGTTGTCGGAAAAGATACTTGATACAATTTCAATTTTCTTAAATTTACCAAGGCTTGATTTGTAACCCAAGATATGATCTGTCCTGGAGAATGTTCCATGAGCACTTGAGAAGAATGTGTATTCTGTTGTTTTTGGATGGAATGTCCTGTAAATATCAATTAAGTCCATCTTGTTTAATGTATCATTTAAAGCTTCTGTTTCCTTATTTATTTTCATTTTGGATGATCTGTCCATTGGTGAAAGTGGGGTGTTAAAGTCCCCTACTATGATTGTGTTATTGTCAATTTCCCCTTTTATGGCTGTTAGTATTTGCCTTATGTATTGAGGTGCTCCTATGTTGGGTGCATAAATATTTACAATTGTTACATCTTCTTCTTGGATTGATCCCTTGATCATTGTGTATTGTCCTTCTCTGTCTCTTGTAATAGTCTTTGTTTTTTTTTTGTGGTGCGCAGGCCTCTCACTGTTTCAGCCTCTCCCGTTGCAGAGCACAGGCTCCGGACGCGCAGGCTCAGCGGCCATGGGTCACGGGCCCAGCCGCTCCGCGGCATGTGGGATCTTCCTGTAGTCTTTGTTTTAAAGTCTATTTTGTCTGATATGAGAATTGCTACTCCACCTTTCTTTTGATTTCCATTTGCATGGACTATCTTTTTCCATTCCCTCACTTTCAGTCTGTATGTGTCCCTAGGTCTGAAGTGGGTCTCCTGTAGACAGCATATATACGGGTCTTGTTTTTGTATCCATTCAGGCAGTCTATGTCTTTTGGTGGGAGCATTTAATCCATTTACATTTAAGGTAATTATCGATATATATGTTCCTATTACCATTTTCTTAATTGTTTTGGGTTTATTATTGTAGATCTTTTCCTTCTCTTGTGTTTCCTGCCTAGAGAAGTTCCTTTAACGTTTGTTGTAAAGCTGATTTGGTGGTTCTCTTAGCTTTTGCTTGCCTGTAAAGGTTTTAATTTCTCTGTCAAATTTGAATGAGATCTTTGCTGGGTAGAGTAACCTTGGTAGAGGTTACCAAGAGGTTACTTGGTAGAGAACCTCCTTCATCACTTTAAATATGTCCTGCCACTCCCTTCTGGCTTGTAGAATTTCTGCTGAAAGATCAGCTGTTAACCTTATGGGGATTCTCTTATGTGTTATTTGTTGCTTTTCCCTTGCTGCTTTTAATATTTTTTCTTTGTATTTAATTTTTGGTAGTTTGATTAATATGTGTCTTGGCATGTTTCTCCTTGGATTTATCCTGTATGGGACTCTCTGTTCTTCCTGGACTTGATTAACTATTTCCTTTCCCATATTAGGGAAGTTTTAAACTATTATCTCTTCAAATATTTTCTCAGTCCCTTTCTTTTTGTCTTCTTCTTCTGGGACCCCTATAATTCGAATGTTAGTGCATTTAATGTTGTCCCAGAAGTCTCTGGGACTATCATCAATTCTTTTCATTCTTTTTTCTTTATTTTGCTCTACAGTAGTTATTTCCACTATTTTATCTTCCAGGCCACTTATCCATTCTTTTGCCTCAGTTATTCTGCTATTGATCCCTTCTAGGGAATTTTTAGTATCATTTATTGTGTTGTTTATCACTGTTTGTTTGCTCTTTAGTTCTTCTAGGTCCTTGTTAAACGTTTCTTGTATTTTCGCCATTAGTTCTTCTAGGTGTTTGTTAAACGTTTCTTGTATTTTCTCTATTCCTTTTCCGAGATTTTGGATCATGTTTACTGTCATTCTGAATTCTTATTCAGGTAGACTGCCTATTTCCTCTTCATTTGTTAAGTCTGGTGGGTTTTTGCCTTGCTCCTTCATCTGCTGTGTGTTTTTCTGTCTTCTCATTTTGCTTAACTGTGTTTGGGGTCTCCTTTTTGCAGCCTGCAGGTTCGTAGTTCCCGTTGTGTTTGGTGTCTGCCCCCAGTGGCTAAGGTTGGTTCAGTGGGTTGTGCAGGCTTCCTGGTGGAGGGGACTAGTGCCTTTGTTCTGGTGGATGAGGCTGGATCTTGTCTTTCTGGTGGGCAGGTCCACATCTGGTGGTGTGTTTTGGGGTGTCTGTGGCCTTATTATGATTTTAAGCAGCCTCTGTGCTAATGGATGGGGTTTTTTTCCTATCTTGCTAGTTGTTTGGCATAGGGTGTCCAGCACTACGGCTTGCTGGTCGTTGAGTGGAGCTGGGTCTTGGCGTTGAGATGGAGATCTCTGGGAGATTTCGCCGTTTGATATTACGTGGAGCTGGGAGGTCTCTTGTGGACCAGTGTCCTGAACTTGGCTCTCCCACTTCAGTGGCACAGCCCTGATGCCTGGCTGTAGCACCAAGAGCCTGTCGTCCACATGGCTCAGAATAAAAGGCAGGAAGAAAAGCAAGCAAGAAAGAAGAAGTTAAAATAAAATAGTTGTTAAAATAAAAAATAATTTTTACGAAAAAATGTTTTAAGTAGTTAAAAAAACCCCAAAACAACAAGACAGACAGAACCCTAGGAAAAATGGTAAAAGCAAAGCTATACAGACAAAATCACACACAGAAGCATACACATACACACTCACAAAAAGAGAAAAAGGGAAAAAATATATATATATCAGTGTTCCCAAAGTCCACCTCCTCAATTTGGGATGATTCGTTGTCTATTCAGGTATTCCAGAGAGGCAGGGTACATCAAGTTGATTGTGGAGATTTAATCCGCTGTCCCTGAGGCTGCTGGGAGAGATTTCCCTTTCTCTTCTTTGTTCACACAGCTCCTGGGGTTCAACTTTGGATTTGCTCCTGCCTCTGTGTGTAGGTCGCCTGAGGGCGTCTGTTCTTCGCTCAGACAGGACGGGTTAAAGTAGCAGCTGATTCGAGGACTCTGGCTCGCTCAGGCCAGGGAGAGGGAGGGGTACGGATACAGGGCAAGCCTGTGGTGGCAGAGGCTGGCGTGACATTGCACCAGCCTGAGGTGCATCATGTGTTCTCCTGGGGAAGTTTTCCCTGGATCACGGGACCCTGGCAGTGGTGGACTGCACAGGCTCCCAGGAGGGGAGGTGTGGATAGTGACCTGTGCTTGCACAGAGACTTCTTAGTGACTGCAGCAGCAGCCTTAGCATCTCATGCTGGTCTCTGTGGTCCGCACTGATAGCTGCGGCCCATGCCCGACTCTGGAAGTCCTTTAAGCAGCGCTCTTAATCCCCTTTCCTCGCGCACCAGGAAACAAAGAGACAAGAAAAAGTCTTTTGCCTCTTCGGCAGCTCCAGACTTTTTCCCGGACTCCCTCCTGGCTAGCTGTGGTGCACTACCCCCTTTAGACTGTATTCACGCAGCCAACCCCAGTCCTCTCCCTGGGATCCGACCGAGCCAGAGCCTCAGCTCCCAGCCCCCGCCTGCCCTGGCGGGTGAGCAGACAAGCCTCTCGGGCTGGTGAGTGCAGGTCGGCACCGATCCTCTGTGCGGGAATCTCTGCGCTTTGCCCTCCGCACCCCTGTTGCTGCGCTCTCTTCTGCAGCTCTGAAGCTTCCCCCCTCCACCACCCACAGTCTCTGCCCATGAAGGGGCTTCCTAGTGTGTGGAAACCTTTCCTCCTTCACAGCTCCCTCCCACTGGTGCAGGTTCCGTTCCTATTCTTTTGTCTCTGTTTTTTCTTTTTTCTTTTGCCTTACCCAGGTACATGGGGAGTTTCTTGCCTTTTGGGAGGTCTGAGGTCTTCTGCCAGCGTTCAGTAGGTGTTCTGTAGGAGTTGCTCCACGTGTAGATGTATTTCTGGTGTATTTGTGGGGAGGAAGGTGATCTCTGCATCTTACTCTTCCGCCATCTTGAAGCTCTCCCCATATGATCTGTTTTCTACTTCACTTATTCTCCTTTCAACTGTGTCTAATCTGCTATGAAACTTATTAACTACTATTATTATTTTTTAAATGTTAGCATTTCTCTTTGGCTTTTATTTATTATTTCCATTTTACTACAGAAAATCCTTAGTCTTGTCTTTTATCTTCATGACTATGGTAACTCTGTTTAAAGTCTTTATGTGATAGCTCTATTATTTGGGTATTCTGTGCATCTGTTTCTATTGTTTGTTTGTGTTTTTTTGTTTTACAGTCATATTGCTTTGTTGTGGGCCGGGCTATTTTCAATTGAATAATGGGTATTGTATCTAAAATTTTAAACTAATTTTGAAATGTAGTATAATGTTATCATCTGCTAGAAATAATTTATATTTATTTCTGAAAAGAAAATTTAGCAACCTGCCTCTCAACTCCTCTTCTAGAATTGGCAGATACCCCTGGTGGAAATGTGGTCTCAAATACAAGACATGACACACTGGGTTTATTTGTTCTGCTACATAGTCTTCATTGACTGAGTACTCTTATGCCTTCAACTTTTTTTGGTCCAGAATTTCTAGTTATACTCAGTCAGAAGGTAGGTCTACTATTACCAGAAGTAGAAGTATGGATAATTAAGTTTAATACACTGGGAAGTTTGCACTATATCCTCACAGCACTCTCTTCTTATTGGTGAAGAAGGAACATGAGGAGACATTTGTGGATTATTACCAGCTCCACTCTTAACCAAATAATTTACCAACAATTTTTAAAAATGTAGTAGTAATTTTGATTATTACATCTGATAGGATGTCTGCATAAATATGAGTTAGTATATCTCTCCATTCTCTTATGTAGTCTCTCTTGCTATATATGTGTTACTGAGAATACTATATTTTGAATCCCAACCATAATAAAAAAGTTTTTGATGATTTATTAATGATATTTCTGTCTTAAAGTAATATTTGTGAATAAAAATGTTCTCCATAGGCACTCTTAGTAACTAGAAGTAAAGGAGGGCGTTTCGGCTGAGATTCATGTAGGCAAATGAAATTGGTTGTCATACTCTTCCTAGAGCTCCTCTGTCTACTCTGGGAAAATACTACTTAACAGTCAAGAAGATCTCAGAGAAAAGACTCTAACATTTCCCTGACTTACTAGGGCCCTGAATATAATTGGGGTTTAGGAATATATAGACATGGTTGAGGGATTGAGATGCTACCCACCAAAGCCATATAGCAAGGGGGGGCAACACAATTCTTGAGAGAAAAGTCATATGAGTGTGCAAAGAATCATAATAGAGTGGGCCAGAATGAGCAGGATTTCAAGTGCAGTTCAAGGTTATGGTTGACCGTGCTCTGGTGCAGCACTCCCAGATTGCTGTCTCACTGGTAGGTATGATAAAGAGGACTCTGGTGGACAGACATTCATGTTTCTTTGCTGTGGGATTCTCCCTCTTCAAGGCTGAACATCTGAAGAAGGTGTTTTTTTTATGACTGAGAACCAGGTAAAAACTGGAGATGTGGCAGCAAGATGGTGGAAAGCCCAAGGTGTGAGCACTGGAGAGTGAAGATACTTCACTCCCCCAAGGACATTAGTGGTTCTAGATAGAATATAGACTCTGCAGAGAGAAGCACTGCACAAGACCTGAGATAAGCAGAGCAATGATTAGACAATGGAGTAGAAACACAGGGAGAATTTTAGTCAAAAGAGACAGACTGCAGAGCTGAAGTTCAGGGACTTGCATTCTGTGTGAGATGTTGTTCTTCTTACCTGTTGGAGACTGTTATGGAGTAAATGTTTGTATCCCTCCAAATTAATGTGTTGAAACCCTACTCCACAGTGTGCTGAGGTTAGGAGGTGAGGACATTGGGAAGGAATCAGGATTAGATGAGGTCTCAAGTATGGAGCCCTCATGAATGGGATTAGTGCACTCACAAGAGACATGAGAGGGCTTCCCTTGTGGCAAGTGGTTAAGAATACGCTTGCCAATGCAGGGGACATGGTTTTGAGCCCTGGTGCGGGAAGATACCACATGCTGCTGAGCAACTAAGCCCATGTGCCACAACTACTGAGCCTGTGCTCTAGAGCTCGCTGCCACAACTAATGAAGTCTGTGTGCCCAGAGCCTGTGCTCCACAGCAAGAGAAGCCGCTGCAATGAGAAGCCTGTGCACCGCAACGAAGAGTAGCCCCAGCTCGACACAACTAAAGAAAGACCGCATGCAGCAATGAAGACACAGTGCAGCCAAAAAAACCCAAAAAAGAGCCATGAGAAAGCTTGCTTCCTATCTCTGCTCTCTGCCATGTGGGGATACAATGTGGAGTTAGAAATCTGCAACCTGGAAGAATGCCATCACCAGAACCTGAACATACTGCCTCTGATCTCGGATTTCTAGTCTCCAGAATTGTAAGAAATAAGTTTCTGTTGTTTATAAGCTACCTAGTCTATGATATTCTGTTATAGCAGCCCAAACTGACTAAGATAGGAACTCTTAGTGTGACATAAAAAAATCAGGGGAAACAGAGGTTCTTTACTTAAAAGGGAAGGATCCTTAATACAGCCTTAAAGACTATTAAGGGCCTTTATTAGGATCTTTGAGTGCGCAGATGACGAGGGACATTTTGTTATACAGGTAAGTAGCCCTGAGGACCATCAGATCCAAGGGAGGACAAACCTAGGAAAATCAGAGCTTCTTGCAAACCAGGTACATGATGATTCAGAATATCTCTGAACAGCGACCAAAGAAGCCTGAGCCCTTTGTAGAAGAGGAGAGTATTAAGATATTTATCCTCTTGACAAACACTTCAGCTTTAGTTCTAGCAAATGCATTGGATATAGACAATTCACTGCAAATTTTGATCTTTCTTCTAAAACTAACTTTAATTGCCGTATTGTTTGTCAGAGGACATAATGGCATTTAGAATTTTCTCAAAGATAAGTAAATATTTTTTACTACTTTCTTTATTTCTTTTATAAGTAAAATGTGTATTGGTGAATATTATTTTATAAACTGAGAAATTTAAACAGTCCTTTTGGTAAAAAATTGCACAGGTGTTTATATATTCATTCTGTTTTTCCAGTGGGTGTGAGGTCATAGCAAGTGACCAAACATCACTGGAATGGCTTATCTTCAGAGTCAAGGAACTGAGGTCCATTCTAGAAATAGTCCTCCTGGGATGTGGTAAAAGAACTATTTGGTTTTCTTGAGGCCTATACGTGACCTTCTCAAATCCTGCTATCATTAACAGAGATGGAGAGAAAACATTCATGTAGGATACTACACAAGTTGAGTCAACTTGCATGTAAAATTGATGATTTCTCTTCTTTTACCTCAGAAAGACACTACATTGTTACTGATAATGTAGAATGGTAAAAAATGTGGCTGAATATATAATGTCTCAACCCTAGAGATAGAGAAATCAGGCAGAGGAGGTAGAAATGAGGAGTTCACTAAGAACTAAGATGACGAGAGCTTCCCGAGGCCACGATACTCAAGGTACCAAGGACAGCAGGATGAGAAGACAACAGGAGAGGACTAAAGAAGGGTAGTGGTGTTTTATGGAACTCTGAATTTAGACATATCTGGGCCTAACCATGCTGCCGCTTCTCATTAGCTCTATTATCTTTGCAAAGCTTTTTTTTTTTTTTTTTTTTTTTTTGCGGTACGCGGACCTCTCACTGTTGTGGCCTCTCCCGTTGTGGAGCACAGGCTCTGGACGCGCAGGCTCATCGGCCATGGCTCACGGGCCCAGCCACTCCGTGGCATGTGGGATCTTCCTGGACCGGGGCACGAACCCGCGTCCCCTGCATCGGCAGGTGGACTCTCAACCACTGCGCCACCAGGGAAGCCCTGCAAAGCTTGTAAATTCAGTAAGCTTTAGTTCCTTCATTTTCAAAATTGGAGTAATATTAAGACTTTGTATTATATTAAATAATATTTGCAAAGTTTTTGGTTTAAAAAATTACTATTATTAGATAGAGACTTCCCTAAAATTTGATTTTCTAAGAGGGAAAGAGGAATGTCAATCATCCTTCCTTAAGTACTTCAGGATGAAGAGCAGGGAGAAGGAATAAAATTGTATGAAGGGACTCACTTTGGATGATGAGAACGATACTTTGGTATTTACTAGCTAATCTATGAGAAATAGTATATCAGAATATTTTGGTGGGATCTTGAGTTAGAGATTGAATCTGTGAATTTTACTTTTTGCAGATAATTAGTGTCTTGGGAGTAAGATTAGAGTGATATAGAAAAAGAACTGAAAGGCTGTTGTCAAGAAGCACCTAAGGGATATGAAAAATTATTCTACCTTTCCAACTCAGAAACAGAAGATGTAAGAAATGGCCCCTGGCAGAGAGAGATGGTCTGAAAATGCATCATGAAAGGACAAAATTTCCCCCAAAAGCTAAAAGTAACATTCTTGAAGATTTTTTTTCTTGATGAAACTATATTTGTAAAGGTAGTAGTTTTCTATTTTGCACAAACTGAGCAAAAAAAAAAAATGTGTCTAACAACAAACACTTGCATCAGGATGCTAGGGCTTGGACCCTCAATGCAGAACAAGACATAGCATCTGCTCTGAAGGAGCACATAGAACATAAGTCATTTTACACCCAACAGTGCATTGCCGTGACGCTATATTTATTTGTCTGATGAAGTCATAAATGTAACCAGACTAGAAATGCCATTTTCATGCTTGGAAACGCAATCTAACTTCATACTAATTCAGAAGTTTATATGTTATCTGTTCTCTGATTTGGAAATTTTGTCAAAAAACAATGCTATTCTGATCTGATTAGATATTAGGGGTAGGAGAACATCCATCTGTAACAGTTTTTATTATTTTCATCATATGACATGGAATAAAATGTCTGATAACAGAAGACACCATATAGGTATGTGGTCATTTTGCTGTAAAAGACCATCTGCTTACCTCTGTACAACATGGTTGAAGAAGCATAAAATGAAGACCCAAATCCCTTTATACTCTTGAAGACCAGATGCCTTATGACATGACTGATGGTAGGATGAAATCCACCCCAGTGCCTATCCAGCAGGTAGACATTAGGTAATAAGCAAAAGAACCAGCTGTCAGGAATCTGAAACACCATCGCATTTTAGAATTTCATCATTAAAATACAGCATGAAGCTGAAATTTTTAGATGAGTAATTTTATGAGCAACCTTAGAAAAATAATGACACTGGAGAACAGGCAAAATGTAGCTGAGTGGTATATTACACTAGATATGGCCAGCTCTTTAAAAATGCTATATTCTTGAATTCTGGAATAAAATCAGCGCTTCTTTCCTTGGGGAATCATGAACGTAGTGTTAAACAGAAGTGGTAGACCAGGAACTCAAGGGTGAGCCACTGTAACCCTGAGTCTGGATAGGAAATGCTCTGTAAACCTGAACAATACATTCAACCTGCACTAAGAAAAGGAAAGTGTTCCAAAGCACTCCCTCCCAAGGCAGAAGCATTTTATAATGCTTGACAGGACATTGTGTGCAATGAAAATTAATAACGATTCTTTTTCAGAGACAACCTCTCACTTTTGCCGAAATATTTCAATCTGTTGTCCAATTAGAGAGAATATGAAGAATGAGACTCTCTCCTTCTCATTTTTGGCTAAAAGTCTTGGCTGGCCATTGGGACAATCTGTTACTGCTGGCTATTGCTCTGGGGGTGAGTTAATGCCAGCCATTCAGATGCTCACTAAAATCTATACTCGCATGGAATGGTGGTTTTCTGCTTCCAAGTGATCAGCTTGCTATCCTATGCAGCATAAGCAAAAAAGACTCCCTTTCTTCCCCTTGGTCTTGCTGAAATTTGGGCCTGAAGCTCACATTCTCTGTGCTTCCTCAAGCTCGCTAGTTTACAGCCATCTGTCTTTGTACCATTAACCCACCCGATTAAACACCGTACCCTTGTTTTCTGTGTCTGCTCTGGTAAATTATGTGCATTCTGAGGAGTTCTAATGATATACTGGTCTAAAGACAGCTCCCTCAGAAAGGATGTGGGTGGAGAATACCTGTGTGAGAACCTCAAACTGTGGCAGATTTTGACCCTCTGGGGAGCCCGCGGGGGATCTGATCAGGGCAATCTTTGTAATCAAAGAGTGAGACAATGGAAAAGTGCCCTCTTTACCAGCCAGTGGATAAGACTAGAATACAGGGAAGCATAAGAGAAAATCCAGTGGAGACTGAAGAAATTTTGTAGGCGTGGTGGAAGATAGCACAAAAGGGAATGGCAACATGCAAACAGTGAGCACTGGGAATGAGGATCTTTGCTTTCCTTTTCTCTTACTTGTTCTGTCCATGCCATGTCATGGATTGTCTCCCTGTTCTGCTCATGCTGTTTGGACACGATAGGGACAAACAGATAAAAACAGCCTGTGGTTCCCTGGAAGACCTTATCCAACTGGGGAAGAAGGGCTAGCACCCGTCAAAAGGAGAAAAGGCAGGACTCCGGGTGCAGAGCTAAAATAGATTTTTCTGTTGGCTCTCCAGAATTCTATGGCAAAATTTTAAGCAATGCTGGGAGGTGAGACTACCTCAAGGTATTGCATGCTGTCTCAAGAAACAAAGAAAGCGACAGTGGTTGTATGTGAGGCAAGGAAGAGATGTAGCTTCTCTCCCATTTATTTATTTATTCAACTCTTTAACATAAGTTTATTATTTAATTATAATTAATTATAAGTTTATAATTCTTTTATGCCATGAGTTTTAATCCTATTTTACAATTATGTATTTTATTGCTCGTTTAAAAAAAAAATTGGCCATTACAAGCCCCTTCCTGCATCTAGGCTTATATTTTCCTCTCCCCAGCCCTGGAAACTACCACTTCTGTAAGGGGTCCTGGTCTTCTTCATCAGAGAATGATGTTTAGAGACCAAACAATCTGGGAGCTAGGTATACTAATTGCTATTTGGGTATCATTGCTTCTAGGCCCTTTCAGTGGACAAAACTAGGAAATATATGTGTGTATACTCACTCACGTATACATGTGCAGCTTTATTTCCAAAACTACCTGTATAAATATTGAAATTTATATGTGTATACTGATACCTCTCATTTCAATCTAACACAATAGGATCCTCTCCTTTTCTTATTTGTAATTTCCGCCCCAGAGAATAAGAAACTTGGCTTCCATCATTGACAATATATTTAATTATTTGTTTAATCCTAGTATAAAAATAAGGCAATTTCAGAATATCTAACTCATGCCTCTGCGAGAAACACATTTACTAACTAAATTACAGTATTTGTGTATAGATCTTTTTGTCTTTTGGATCTAGGCTTACTTTGATAATATATTTTATTTCCACTCAAATTTAGATTTCAAGGTGACCTCATCCAATATCAGCTCTAGTGAGATAATTATCACTCTAATAGATTTTTGGTGGTACAGGTTATCACTGGAACACAGCCATGTGCAAACTGTCTGCAGACAACAAAAATGTTTGTAAGTTGAAAGAAAAAAAATCACCTAAGTTTGCTTGTTTCATAATTGGATGTAGGCACTTTGGTATAACTTCATGATTTTTTCCTAGTATCAGCTCAAAAATCAACATTTCTATGAAGTTCTCAGAGCAACATACTAAGTTGGAAGGGGAGGTCCATACAATCACAGACATTTTAGATCTCAATTACAGAATTAATAAATCAAAATAACCCAAACATTCACTGCAACTACACTTTTGAACGGAACTCAGCTCCTTGGGAGAACTTCAAAATAGTGGATATTAATCTATATTACATATCTATATCTATATTATGTGATATCTTCCTCTGAGTTGTTTGTACCATTTGTAATTTCTAAGACTGACTTTTTCCCCCAAACTCATTGTAAGTGGCAAGTTTTTCAAGTCCAAAGAATACCCAGGAAATTCTTAAAATTCCGTCAGAAAATTAAAATGAGAACGTAGTGACAGGGTCATGCACCAGTGTCCTGCACCGGCCTCCTGGGCTTCCTCCCTGCACAGCCTGGAAGCAACAGCCCTTCCCTCACACCTGAGTGGGACTCTGGGGTGAGGAGGTGCTGCACGAAGGGAAATTTGAGGCACAGAGAAGTTAACTGCCTGGTCTAAGACCATAGAACTACAGTGTGGCTGACAGGGTCTTGATACTCCGGCCTGGTGTCAGGTCTGAGCCTCTGAGGTGGGAGAGCCGAGTTTAGGACATTGGACCAATAGAAACCTCCCAGCCCCATATAATATCAATTGGCAAGAGCTCTCCCAGAGATCTCCATCTCAACACTAAGACCCAGCTCCACCCAAAGGCCAGCAAGCTCCAATGCAGGACACCCCATGCTAAACAACTAGCAAGACAGGAACACAACCCCACCCATTAACAGAGAGGCTTCCTAAGATCATACTAAGTTCACAGACACCCCAAAACACACCACTGGATGCAGCCCTGCCCACCAGAAAGACAAGATCCAACCCAACCCACCAGAACACAGTCACCAGTCCCCTCCACCAGGAAGCCTACGCAACCCACTGAAGCAACCTCACTCACTGGGGGAAGACACCAGAAGTAAGAGGGACTATGAACCTGCAGCCTGCGAAAAGGAGACCCCAAACACAGTAAGTTAAACAAAATGTGAAGACAGAGAAATATGCAGCAGATGAAGGAGCAAGGTAAAAACCTACCAAACCAAACAAATGAAGAGGAAATAGGCAGTCTACCTGAAAAAGAATTCAGGGTAATGATAGTAAAGGTGATCCAAAGTCTTGGAAATAGAATGGAGAAAATACAAGAAACGTTTAACAAGGACCTAGAAGAACTAAAGAGCAAGCAAACAATGATGAACAACACAATAAATAAAATTAAAAATTCTCTAGAAGGAATCAATAGCAGAATAACTGAAGCAGAAGAACAGATAAGTGACCTGGAAGATAAAATAGTAGAAATAACTACTGCAGAGGAGAATAAAGAAAAAAGAATGAAAAGAATTGAGGACCATCTTAGAGACTTCTGGGACAACATGAAATGCACTAACATTCAAATTTCAAGGGTCCCAGAGAATGAAGAGAAAGAAAGAGGGTCTGAGAAAATATTTGAAGAGATTATAGTTGAAAATTTCCCTAACATGGGAAAGGAAATAGTCAGTCAAGCCCAGGAAGTGCAAAGAGTCCCATAGAGGATAAATCCAAGGAGAAACACTCCAAGACACTATTAATCAAACTATCAAAAATTAAATACAAAGAAAAAATATTAAAAGCAGTAAGGGAAAAGCAACGAATAACATACAAAAGAATCCCCATAAGGTTAACACTGATCTTTCAGCAGAAACTCTGCAAGCCAGAAGGGAGTGGCAGGACATATTTAAAGTGATGAAAGGGAAGAACCTACAACCAAGATTACTCTACCAGCAAGGATCTCATTCAGATTCAATGGAGAAATTAAAACCTTTACAGACAAACAAAAGCTAAGAGAATACAACACCACCAAACCAGCTTTACAACAAATGCTTAAGGAAATTCTCTAGGCAGGAAGCACAAGAGAAGGAAAAGACCCACAAAAGCAAGCCCAAAACAATTAAGAAAATGGTAATAGGAACAAACATATTGATAATTACCTTAAATGTAAATGGATTAAATTTTCCAATCAAAAGACATAGACTGGCTGAATGGATATAAGAATAAGACCTGTATATATGCTGTCTACAAGAGACCCACTTCAGACCTAGGGACACATACAGACTGAAAGTGAGGGGATGGAAAAAGATATTCTGTGCAAATGAAAATCAAAAGAAAGGTGGAGTAGCAATTCTCATATCAGACAAAATAGACTTTAAAGTAAAGACTATTATAAAAGGCAAAGAGGGACACTACATAATGATCAAGAGATGAATCCAAGAAGAAGATATAACAATTGTAATTATTTATGCATCCAACGTAGGCGCACCTCAATATAGAAAGAAAATGCTAACAGCCATAAAAGGGGAAATTGGCAGTAACACAATCATAGTAGGGGACTTTAACATCCCACTTTCACCAATGGACAGATCATCCAAAATGAAAATAAATAAGGAAACACAAGCTTTAAATGATACATTAAACAAGGTGGACTTAATTGATATTTATAGGAAATTCCATCCAAAAACAACAGAATACACATTCTTCTCAAGTGCTCATGGAACATTCTCCAGGATAGACCATATCTTGGGTCACAAATCAAGCCCTGGTAAATTTAATAAAATTGAAATCATATCAAGTTTCTTTTCCAACAACAATGCTATGAGACTAGATATCAATCACAGGAAAAAAATGTGTAAAAAAAAATACAAAGAATGGAGGCTAAACATTAATTTACTAAATAACCAAGAGATCACTGAAGAAATCAAAGAGGAAATCAAAAAATACCTAGAAACAAATAACAATGAAAACATGACAACTAAAAACCTATGGGATGCAGCACAAGCATTTGTAAGAGAGAAGTTTATAGCAATACAATCCTACCTTGAGAAACAAGAAAAATCTCAAATAAACAACCTAATCTTACACCTAAAGCAATTAGAGAAAGAACAAAAAAATCCCAAAGTTAACAGATGGAAAGAAATCATAAAGATCAGATCAGAAATAAATGAAAACTAAATGAAGGAAACAGTAGCAAAGATCAGTAATACTAAAATTTGGTTCTTTGAGAAGATAAATAAATAGATAAACCATTAACCAGATTCATCAAGAAAAAAAAGGGAGAAGACTCAAATCAACAGATTTAGAAATGAAATAGGAGAAGTAACAACTGACATTGCAGAAATGCAGAGGATCATGAGGGATTACTACAAGTAGCTATATGCCAGTAAAATGGACAACCTGGAACAAATGGACAAATTCTTGGATAAGCACAACCTTCTGAGACTAAACCAGGAAGAAATAGAAAATATAAACATACCGGTCACAAGCACTGAAATTGAATCTGTGATTAAAAATCTTCCAACAAACAAACCCAGGAACAGATTGCTTCACAGGTGAATTCTATCAAACATTTAGAGAAGAGTTAACACCTATCCTTCTCAAACTCTTCCAAAATATAGCAGAGGGAGGAACACTCCCAAACTCATTCTACAAGGCCACCATCACTCTGATACAAAACCCAAAGATGTCACACAAAAAGAGAGCTACAGGCCAACATCACTAATGAACATAGATGCAAAAATCCTCAACAAAATACTAGCAAACAGAAACCAACAGCACATTAAAAGGATCATATACTATGATCAAGTGGGGTTTATCCCAGGAATGCAGGGATTCTTCAGTATATGCAAATCAATGTGATACATCATATTAACAAACTGAAGGATAAAATCCATATGATAATCTCAATAGATGTAGAAAAAGCTTTTGACAAAATTCAACACCCATTTATGATAAAAACTCTCCAGAAAGTAGGCATAGAGGGAACCTACCTCAGCATAATAAAGCCTGTATTTGACAAACCCACAGCCAACATCATTCTCAGTGGTGAAAAACTGAAAGCATTTCCTCTAAGATCAGGAACAAGACAAGGCTGCCCACTCTACTGCTATCATTTAACATTGTTTTGGAAGTTTTAGCCACAGCAGTCAGAGAAGAAAAAGAAATAAAAGGAATCCAAATCAGAAAGGAAGAAGTAAAGCTGTCACCGTTTGCAGATGACATGATACTATACCTAGAGAATCTGAAAGAGGCTACCAGAAAACTACTAGAGCTAATCAATGAATTTGGTAAAGTAGCAGGATACAGAATTAATGCACAGAAATCTCTTGCATTCCTATACAATAATGATGAAAATTCTGCAAGAGAAATTAAGGAACCCTCCCATTTACCATTGCAACGAAAAGAATAAAATACCTAGGAATAAACCTACCTAAGGAGACAAAAGACCTGTATGCAGAAAACTATAAGACACTGATGAAAGAAATTAAAGATGATACAAACAGATGGAGAGGTACACCATGTTCTTGGATTAGAAGAATCAACATTGTGAAAATGACTATACTACCCAAGCAATCTACAGATTCAATGCAATCCCTATCAAACTACCAATGGCATTTTTCAGAGAACTAGAGCAAACAATTTCACAATTTGTATGGAAACACAAAAGACCCTGAATAGCCAAAGCAATCTTGAGAAAGAAAAATGGATCTGGAGGAATCAGGCTCCCTGACTTCAGATTATACTACAAAGCTACAGTAATCAAGACAGTATGGTACTTGCACAAAAACAGAAATATAGATCAATGGAACAGAATAGAAATCCCAGAGATAAACCCATGCACCTATGGTCACCTTATCTTTGATAAAGGAGAAAAAAAATCTACAGTGGAGAAAAGATACCCTTTCAATGTAAAAGAATGAAATTAGAACACTCTGTAACACCGTACAGAGAAATAAACTCAAAATGGATTAAAGACCTAAATGTAAAGCCATTCACTATAAAACTCAGAGGAAAACATAAGCAGAACACTCTATGACAGAAATCACAGCAAGATCCTTTTTGACCCAGTTCCTAGAGAAATGGAAATAAAAACAAACATAAACAAATGGGACCTAATGAAACTTAAAAGCTTTTGCACAGCAAAGGAAAGCATAAACAAGATGAAAAGACAGGCTTCAGAATGGGAGCAAATATTTGCAAACGAAACATCTGACAAAGGATTAATCTCCAAAATATACAAGCAGCTCATGCAGCTCAATATCAAAAAAACAAACAACTCAATCCAAAACTGGGCAGAAGACCTAAATAGACATTTCTGCAAAGAAGATATATAGATTGCCAACAAACACATGAAAGGATGCTCAACATCACTAATCATTAGAGAAATGCAAATCAAAACTACAGTGAGGTCTCACCTCACACCAGTCAGTATAGTGTGTAGATCAAAAAAATCTACAAACAGTAAATGCTGGAGAGGATGTGGAGAAAAGGGAACCCTCTGACACTGTTGGCGGGAATGTAGATTGATATAGCCACTATGGAGAACAGTATGGAATTTCCTCAAAAAACTAAAAATAGAACTACCATATGACCCAGCAGTCCCACTACTGGGCATATACCCTGAGAAAACCATAATTCAAAAAGAGACATGTACCACAATGTTCTTTGCAGCACTATTTGCAATAGCCAGGGCATGGAAGCAACCTAAGTGTCCATGGACAGATGGATGGCTAAAGAAGATGTGGCACATATATACAATGGAATATTACTCAGCCATAAAAAGAAACAAAATTCAACTGTTTTTAGTGAGTTGGATGGACCTAGAGTCTGTCGTACTTAGTGAAGTAAGTGAGAAATAGAAAAACAAATACCATATGCTAACACATATATATGGAATCTAAAAAAAAAAAGGTTCTGATGAACCTAGGGACAAGGACAGGGATAAAGACAGAGATGTAGAGAATGGACTTGAGGACATGGGGACATGTAAGGGTAAGCTGGGTCGAAGTGAGAGAGTAACATTGACATATATACACGACCAAATGTAAAATAGATAGCTAATAGGAAGCAGCTGTATAGCACAGGGAGAGAGTGAGGGAGATGCCAGAGGGAAGGGGTATGGGGATATATATATACATTTAGCTGATTCACTTTGTTATACAGCAGAAACTAACACAACATTGTAAAGCAATTATACTCCAATAAAGATGTTAGAAAAAAAGAACATAGTGACATTTATACCTATTAACATAGCAAACATTAAATAACAGCAATGAATAAAAGTAATTCATTCATTCAGTGCATATTAATTGAGTTCTTACTATATGCTAGGTGCTGAGAAAACAGTTGTAATTAAAACAAGGAAAAGTCTCTGTCTTCGTGGAACTCATATTCCGGTAGGGGTAAGATGAGCAAGAGACAAAATAAGTATGTTGTGTACTATTGGGGATGGTAAATGTTATGGAGAAAAGAAAAAAGGGAGGATGGGTAGGAAGTGTTAGGACCTGAGGTGGGTTATGCATTTAATTTGGATGGTCAGGGAAGGTATCATTGGAGAAGTGACAATTGGGCAAAGACTTTGAAGCAGGGGATTGAAGAATCTTGGGGAACAACCAGCATAGAGACTTCAAAACATGTCTCAATGAGCAGCATAGAGGTTAAAATGGCTGAAGTGGACTGTATTAGGGTAGTTTAAGAGATGAAGTGGAAAGGTAAGGAGTTGGGGGGTACAGGGGCAAACAGTGAGAAGCAAGCTGAGAGTGGAGTCTTGAAGCTAATGCAAGGGCTGTAGCTTTTATTTTATCTGCAAAGACAAACCGTGGAAGGTTATTGGTCGGATACAAGATATGATCAGTTCTTGTTATTGCCAACTAACCACAACCCTTCCACAAACTCAGTTCCATGCATCCGGCTCTCTGACTACCACCTCTTATCTCTGGTCTTCTTCCTCTAGACACCCAAGTACAATGATTCTTTGACCTGACTAGCATCTCCAATCCGTTGATCTCAGCTCCTTTTTGTTCTCCCTTACCCCTTGGTGTCCTCTCCCTATTTTTTAGCCTGGTGAGATCCTATGGTCAATCACTCTGATCACTCCATTGACCACACCCAAAAGTTCCTTGCCCTTCTTTCTTTTCTTTGTAGTTTGGCAGAATCATAATCCTGGTTAAATTCAGCTCCACACCTGAACTCGTGCAGCTAAATGTGGAGGAAAAAGCACATCTTCATGGACTTTGAATTGGTGACCATGTATCTGAAATGCACTCTTAATGTCTCCAGGCAACCACACCAAGCCTTATACTCCCACGAGTGATCATTTACGCTCCGTCTCTTAGATGATTTATCACTTTCTTGTCCTGCTTCAAACCTGCAACATATTTTCTCCATCTTCTTGCTTCCTGTCTTACTAAAATAATTAAGAAATCAGAAGACCCTCCACAAACTCCACCCATCTACCTACCATCAATATGTGACTCAATATACTGTGCTTTCTTGCCTGCCACCAGAGAGAAATATTACTGCTCCTATCTAAAGACTATCCTTGTACACTGGATGCTGTTCTTTTATCACCAGTCAAGCACATCACTCTTTCTATCTCAAAGAATCCTTTCTTTCACTCCCTTCTGAAATACACTTGTTAATATGTGGTTGTTTCCTTCATTAAAAACAACAACAGCAACAAAAACATCTTCCTTCAATATCTCCTTCATCACCAATCCAGTCCTTTGCTCTGCTTTACAGCAAAATTCTACAAAAACATTGCCGTTGCTCATTGATTCTCTCTTAACATTTATCTCAGTCAGGGTCTCATCTTGACCACACCACTAAAATTGCTCTTGTCAAGGTCTTAAGGTCACCTTACTAAATCCCTCATTCAATTTTCACACTCATATTACTTGACCCGTCATCAGTATTTGTTGACATTTCATCTCTCACTCCTTTCTTCACCAAACTCACCTGGTTTTCTTTTTGCCTTATTGGTGGCTCCTTCTCAGGCTCCTCTGCTGGTTCCCTCACTGTGCCCTGTGGCCTAATAATGGAGCTCTCTAAGGCTTAGTTAATGTTTCTCTGCTTTACTGACACTCATTTTCTCAGATCTTACCCCATCTCACAGTTCTAAATACTCTGTATATGTCAACAACTCCCAAATTTATATCTCTAACAAAGACCTTTTTCTCACATCTCACTTTCAACAATTAGAATATTATTTTGACTTTATCTTGAAAATATATTCAGTACATTCAGAATCTGATCACTCATCATCACCTGTAGTACTATTACTCTCGTATGTAGCCACCATTCTCTCTCACTGAATTATTACAGTAGCCTCATAATTTGTCTTTCTGACTCTATTCCCCTATACATTTTGTTAGCGCAGTGGAGAGTAAACAAAATGAGAATAGATTCTAAGAGACACAAAGATAAAAGCAGAGAAACCTAAAAAGAGGCTAGATAGAAGTAGAGGTGGTGAGAAGGGGTCAGATTCTTGATACATTTTGAAGATAAGTCCAATAGGATTTGCTGATGAGAGAAAGAGAGGAGTCAAGAATGCTCTTAAATTTTTGGCCTGAGCAATTGAAAGTGTTGAAGGAGGTGGGATCCTACATTGCTAATGACTCACATTTCAGTCGTTTTGAGAGGCAACATGGTAACCTGTATCAAAAGCCTTTAAATAGTCATACTTTTAGAACCACTGGCTCTAATTTGATTTTTTTTCAATAAAAGGAAAAGTCTCTCTTTATATTATTAATATAATATAATCAATAATTCATATGATCAATAGTATAATATAACAACAATATTGTTTACAACAATACAAGAAGAACATGGAAATATATACAATATAACATTAAATGAAAACATGAAGTGATTTGTTGACTATGATTAGGACAATGTAAAATATTTATTGAAGTAGATAAGTCAGAATTAGAATTTGTAAAAATAAAGCCAATTAATTATGCTGGGCCATTGAGAAAAGTAATTATTCATTTTTAAGTGAAAATATTCCTGAATGTTTTGAAAAGTTTTTATATTTATAAAAGGGAAACATGTTAGAAATATAATTAGGTGTCATCTCTTTATTTTAGACAATAGATCTATCCCTTTATAAAATTTTTCCTACAAGGCATTTGTTTTTGTCAAGTGGTGAAATGCCTAACAATTTCTTTAAATTTACAAAGATTTTTAATGGATGTTTATGAAACTACCACAGACTTCTAACCTAAGGGATCTGTTTTATCCTAACAGTCTTATACTGGAATGCAGAATCAAGGGATTTGATTTCAAGACTCAGATATGTCACTTATCCACTGTGTGATTTTGGTTGAGGTAGATCAGGTTTTTCATTTGCAAGATGGAGATACCAATCTGTTTTCTATCTACTTGATAGGGTAGTTGTGAAGATCAAATGAGATGACATATATGAAAATGCCTTAAAAACTGTAAATCTCCAAAATATACAAACAACTCATGCAGCTCAATATCAAAAAACAATAACAAAACCAAAAACAAACAAACAAAAAAACAACCAAATCAAAAATTGGGTGGAAGACCTAAATAGACATTTCTCCAAAGAAGACATACAGATGGCCAAAAAACACATGCAAAGATGCTCAACATCACTAATTATTAGAGAAATGCATATCAGTACTACAATGAGGTATCACCTCACACCAGTCAGAATGGCCATCATCAAAAAATCTACAAACAGTAAATGCTGGAGAGGGTGTGGAGAAAAGGGAACTTTGCATTGTTGGTGGGAATGAAAATTGATACAGCCACTGTGGAGAACAGTATGGAAGTTCTTTAGAAAACTAAAAATAAAACTACCATATGACCCAGCAATCCTACTCCTGGGCATATACCAGAGAAAACCATAATTCAAAAAGATATAGGTACCCCAGTGTTCATTGCAGCACTACACATGGAAGCAACCTAAACGTCCATCAACAGAGGAATGGATAAAGAAGATGTGCATATATACAATGGAATAATACTCAGCCATAAAGAGGAACGAAATTGGGTCATTTGTAGAGACATGGATGAACCTAGAGACTGTCATACAGAGTGAAGTAAGTCAGAAAGAGAAAAACAAATATCGTAAAATATCACTGATATGTGGAATCTAGAAAAATGATACAGATGAACTTATTTACAAAGCAGAAATAGAGACACAGACATAGAGAGCAAACGTATGGTTACCAAGGGGGGAAAGGGGTGTGGGATGAATTGGGAGATTGGGATTGACATATATACACTACTAGGTATAAAACAGATAACTAATGAGAACCTACTGTATAGCACATGGACTGTCTACTCAGTGCTCTGTGGTCACCTAAATGGGAAGGAAGTCCAAAAAAAGGGGGTATATGTATACGTATAGCTGATTTACTTTGCTGTGCAGTAGAAACTAATACAACACTGTAAAGCAGCTATACTCCAATAATATTAATAATACAAAACTGTAAATCATTAGAGAAATGTGAGGGATTGTGGTAATTTATGTTGAGATGACTTCTGCTTCATTCTGAAGATTTTATCCTTAGGTCTCAATCATCACCTTCTGATCCCAAAAGTGATGCTTCCCTTTGAATGCAATTCAGTTATCTTTAAAGAACTAAGCCATAACGGAAACATATCTTTTTCAAAATAAGAACAAAATTATAGGATGTTAATAAATCATATGATTGTCTCACAAAAATTTGTAAAAGAGAAAAAATAGGCATAATTCACTGTATGATCCTATATACATTTGAAGTGTACTTTTAACTTGAAAAAAAGAAAACAAGCAACAAAAGTTAAACAAAAGTTTAAAAACCTGAAATTAGGAATAGAATCACAGAAAATAGAGAACAGAATCTTCTTATTAAATATCAACACTTTCCTGAAGAGGAAGATTCATGAAGAGAGTAATCCAGGTAGAAATAAGAAAGAAGAAAATATTAGTTTTAAAATGTAAAAAGTTGAAATTATGGCTCTCCTAAGAGAAGCAGATTTATATGCAGCATATGTCCAACAGTCACAAACAAAAGGCAAATGAAAGGGTTGATTGGTCTGCAACAAAACTTTTCATTCTCTCCAAAGCTGCATATATGTTATGGGTGATACAATTCATCAGGATAAAAATCAAATGCATTGTAAATCGAGAGAAGCCAATTATTATTTTTGAAAGGACAACAAAGATTTGCCCAAAGTTTATAGCCACTGCTGTAAAAGCTATACAATAAAAGCAATATGATTATATAGTAGTTTAGTGAAAAGCAAATCATCTGATGCCAGAGTAAATGGACAGAAATAAACTGCAAGATTTATTATTTTGCTCATGAAAATGGGAATCAGTGTTGGCTGAGATCCAAGCTGAACTAAATATAAAAAAAGGGAGAAAGTCATGCTTTAAGAAGTTTTACCATTTGTAGCAACGTGGATGGACTTGGAGGGCATTATGCTAAGTGAAATAAGTCCGACAGAGAAAGACAAATAGTGTATGATATCACTTATATGTGGAATCTAAAAAATACAACAAACTAGTGAATATAACAAAAATGAAACAGACTCACAGATGTAGAGAACAAACTAGTGGTTACCAGTGGGGAGGGGGGAGGGGAAATATAGAGATGAGGGAGTGGGAGGTACAAACTACTGGGTATAAGCTAGGCTCAAGGATGTATTGTACAACATGGGGAATATAGTCAGTGTTTTGTAATAACTGTAAATGGAGTGTAACCTTTAAAATTGTATAAAAATAAAATAAAATAAAATAGAAAAAATGAGAAGTTTTCCTTCACTGCTGACTGCAAACCTTATTCCTTCTCAATCATGTGCATCCAGCTTTCTCACAAGGGCTTCTGAGTAGAAGTGGACCGAGTATGTCTGCCAAGAAAGTAGGTGGCTTTATTGTTTTGAACCTCAGTTCTGTCACCTTATAAATGAGAAAGTAGAAAATATCTAAAGTCCTTTCCAACTCTTAAAAAAAGAAAACCTTGTTTCTCTTTCTGCTGTCCTCCAGCCTTACACACCAATTTCAGAAGGGCTGACTTCAAGTACTTTTGTTACAGATTGCTTAGTTGACTGTTCTCTAGGACTGTTTACATTTTGATATTTTAGTTTTCTTCTTTATTTTCTCTTGTGTTGGCTTCTCCATGCCCTTTATCCCATGTTTTCTTTTCCTTGGCCTAATCCCTCATTTTGTTGGAACATATTCTCCAAGAGGTCCTAACGAAAAAGAAATGCATGGGAGGTGAAAAATTGAGTTCCTGCATATCTGAAAATGACTTAATTTTGTTCTCAATCTTAACTGATTGACTGGTTTCAGAATTCTAGGTTGAAATGCATTTGTGCCTTAGAATTTTGAAAGCATTTCTCTATGGTCCTTTAAGGCCCACGCTGCTGTTGACACACCAAGTGCTGTTCTGATCCTTGTATCTTAGTGTGTGAGCATTTTTCTCTCTAAGAGCTCTAAGATTTTTCTTTTTATTCCCAGAGTACAAAAAGTGCACTGTGGGGTGTTTTAAAATATTTATTTATTTATTTTTATTGTGCCTGTTGAACTGGCTGTTCATTCTCTTTCTTTCTTTGAATTTGTCTTTTATTGTGTTTGTTACAACTTTCTCCCCACTGTTCTCTCTGATCTCTCTTTCTGGAACACCTATCAATTAGATATTATAGACCTCTTGTACTGATTCTCTAACTTTCCTATATTTTGTCTCCCATTTTCCTTCTCTGTTTCTTTGTTTTACTTCTGGGATGTTTTCTTCAACTGTATTTCCAAATCATGCCATTGACTTCTTTGTGTCTGTCACACTATTCACACCCAGGAGCCCTATCTGTTCCCTGAAAGTTGTCTTTTGGACTACCTTGCACTCCTTTTTTATGGATGCACTGTATCTTTTTATCTTTCTGAAAACCTCAATTTAATTTTTTGTTTGCTGGATTTTTTCTTTGACTTTTCCTTTTCTTTTGAGTCCCTTATAGTCTCCCCTTATCTGTGTGGATGCCTTCCAAGACCCCTAGTGGATGCTTGAAACCTCAGATAGTACCAAATGCTAAAAACACTATGTTTTTCCCTATGCATATATACCTATGATTAAGTTTAATTTATAAATTAGGCATATTAAGAGATTAACAATAATAAATAATAATAAAATAGAACAATTGCAACAATATACTGTAATAAAAGTTATGTGAATATGGTGTCTCTCTCTCTCTCTCTAAAAAATATCTTATTGTTCTGTTCTCACCCTTCTTGTGATGTGGGGTGATAAAATGCCTAGGTAATGAGATGAAGCGAGGTGAATGAAGTCGGCATTGTGATGTAGAGTGAGGCTATTATTGACTTTCTGATGACACATCGAAAGGAGGGTCATCTGCTTTGGGTGATCCTGGATCATCAAGCCATGATGATATTGATGGTTAGATGTCAAGAAATGTTGTGCTTGGGGATGGATCCTGGGCAACTTGGAGCAGAACAGCATGAGATTGCCTCACGCTTCTCAGAATAGAGAGCAGTTTAACCTTATGAACTGTTTATTTCTGGATTTTTCCATTTAGTATTTTCAGGCAGCAGATGACCACTGGTAGCTGAACCTGGGGAAAGTGAAACTGCAGATAAGGGAGAACTACTGTGGTTTGTCTTGGTCCTTTTCATTCACAGTGGAGCTTTGCCAAAAATGTCCAGTGAACCTTGGATATCCATTCATATTTAAGGTGGAGGTCTTGAAAACCAATTGGAAGCCCTTTGTATATTGGTAGGACTTGTTGAGAGTTGTTTTCTGGCGGCTACCTCAAACCCAAATACTCCCCTGAGGAATCCACAACTATTTGTACATAGGAGGACTCTCCCACAACCAGTTTCCTCAGGAAGAATCTCTTCAGCTTCTAGCTGACATGGGTCAAAGTACATGCAGGCAAGGTTGGTCGTCACTTGGCCCTCAGAGCTGAGTCAGAGGAAGGAGGAGGGGGTGGCAGGAGGGGGTCTCATTGTTCAATTCCGTTTTAAGATTGGCATCCCACTCGAAATACTCCTGGTGTTTCTGTTTTCTGAATCCCTCCAGTGGACCCACAGTCTCTGCCTACTTAAGAGAGAGGCATCTGGTCTGTGTGGGGCTCTAGAGGTCTAACTGCTCTTTGTAGATTTTCAGTACTCTCTTCTGTCATCAATCTCTTTATTATATTCACCTTCAGAAGTATCTTTGGTCTCCAATTCCTAAATCCATCTAATGTTCTATGGCACTAATTTTCTTGATAATTCATCACCTTTGCTAAGTCATATATTTTCCAGTTTTCCAAATATCATTGACATCACTTTACTTCTATCATTTATTTTGTTTTCTGTGTGTTCATGTTTATTTTCTCCCTTTCTGTCATTTTAATGTTCTGGCTTTTTCAACTTCTTCTGGAATCAGATTCTGGATTAATGCTATCTGCAGTCATAAATGGACCCCTAACACTTAGTGGCTTATTTCTTTTTTTTAATTTTATATTACTTTTCTCCATGATATCATTTGTGGCTTATTTTTTGTTCATGTAATAGTTCCTGGCTGGTGGGAGGCATTCTTCCATGATGTATTTCAGAAATCTTGGCTCCTTCCGTTGGTACTGCCATTTTCCAGAACCAGCCAGTAGAAAGGGAAAAGCACAAGGAGAAGGCTCATGGCCAAAGTCTGTGTAGATAGTAACACACATATTCCGTGTACTCTCTATTCGTGTGAACTAAAGACACGGGTCCCATCAAGATATATGCAAGTGCTCCTGGGAAATGTAGTCTATGGTTGTGCATTGGCATCCTTGCAATGACTCTATAGTGTAGAAGAGGAAGAAAAATTCTCGTAGACAGCTGTCTATCTCTACCACATTTGTGGGAATGCAGTGAGAAATTATCTGCCCCACTGCCCTATTTTTCTACCATTTGACTTAGCTTTAGTAACAAAAAATACTTATTTCAGAATACTTTCTGTCTTTGAAAGTCTTCACGCTTTACTGACACCAAGGAAGATGTTTTTCTTTCTCTTTTCAATTATTTGGGTTGTCTCCAACTCAATAAGTGGAATAGTTATTTGGTATATTATTATATTAATTGTAAAAGAAGTAATTTGTTTTAATGCTGAAAAACTTACATAAGATGCTTTTCAGCTCGTGACACTTTCTCCTTTCTTTTGGGATTTTTTTTTAATATTTATTTATTTGTCTGTGGCAGGTCTTAGTTGTGGCACGTGAGATCTTCTTTGCCACTTGCAGGATCTTTAGTTGTGGCATGTGGGCTCTTAGTTGTGGCACGCAGGATCTTTGTTGCGGCATATGGGATCTTTAGTTGCGGCGTGCAGGAACTTTTTTAGTTGCGGCATGAGAACTCTCAGTTGCGGCATGCTGGCTCTTGGTTGTGGCATCCATGTGGGGTCTAGTTCCCTGATCAGGGATCAAACCTTGACCCCCTGCATTGGGAGCGCAGAGTCTTAACCAATAGACCACCAGGGAGGTCCCGGGATTGGTTTCTATAATATATGACACTGGGATTGGTTTCTATAATATATGACACTGACCTTTGGTCAGGGCCACTGATACAAACTGGGCTACACATTCTCTTTAAAAAAATTGAAGTATGAAAACAGTGAGACTTAGTAACTATGACTCATTAGAATTGAGTCACTTGAGTGGTAGTTTTCTAGCAATAAACATATTCTTGATATTTTGTGCTGAGATTCCTTCAAGCTACCTTTATTTCTTCCTCTCCTAAAACTTTTTGTTCAATTCCTTCTGCAACATCTTGAGAAATAGCAGAACTCTTCCAATAAATTCTCCCTTCTACTTAATCTAGCTAGAGTCAGTCTCTGTTGTCTGTTGACTGCAACCAAAAGACCCTTAATTAGTACCTGGGGAATGCAGATTTAATGGGATCTTCAATATCTGTCCAGTATTCATTGGCATTTTGAAGATTTTTTCCCATTAATTCTTATGTTAATGGCTTAGATTGACTGTGTTATATTGTGGGCTATATGTCTTTTCAGAAGTCTAAGAAGTGATTTCTTAGAACTAGATAAATGTCATTAGCTACTGTGTTGAATAGGATGTAGTTCATTCATTTTTCTGCCTGTCTTTTTGTCAACAACATAGTGGTCATAAGAAAATATGTAACTATTTTTCTGGGATAGTGGCATTGTGGAGAATCAATATCTTGCTCAAGGTCATATAATAGGTAAGAGATGGAGATGACATTTTAACCCTACCTGCAAGACTCCATAGCCAAAGTTCAAGACCTCTCTCTATATATAACCTTTTACATGCCATACCTTTGAATAGACGCCGGGAGATTGAAGATAAAAAAACCCCACAACCCTCTGTTCTTTGTTTTTTTAAAACCCTATGGCCTACCAGTAATTAGATGATATCAGTGGAATATAGCGGATGAAAAGAGAGCAGTATACTGGGGACTATGTGGGTATGGAAAAGAAACCTGCATTCCAACTTGGGTGTTTAAGGAATGCTTTTGGTTGAGAGAAAATCTGAGCAAAGACTTACTGAATTATTAAATGTTAGCAGGGCATGGAAAAGGTGAGGAGGATCTTCTAAGTAGCAGGAAAAGCATGAGCAAAGTTATAGAAGAATAAATCTGCAGCTGCTATGAACTACAAATGTTTGGTATTCAGAAAGCATAGGGTGCAGGCTAGGAAGATAATATTTGACGGGTTGGTAGTGACCGGTTCCTGGAGAATTCGGTGTAGCTAGCCTAACTTTTGGAATTGAAGAGGGAGCATATTGTAGTAATGACGAGCATGGGTTCTGGAGCCAGACTGCCTGAGTCTGAATTCCGGCTCTGTATGATCTCGGGCAAGTTCTTTAACATCCATGTACCTCAGTTTACTCATCTGTAAAAAGGAGATGATACTGTTTCTTTTATAAAGATTAAATAAGTTAATGCTTATAAGAATGATTAGAATAGTGCCTGAAAAATAGTAAGTGCTGTATAATGTTATTTACTCTTTAATTTTTATAAAATTAATAGAGCTTCTATGGGTTGAGAGAAATACCTTGAATGATTCCAAGGTTTCTGAGTATCCTGATGAATGATGGTGCCATTTCCTAAAATGAAAAATGTAGGAAGAAAAGCAGTCGAAGTCAAGGAACATAATGGATTTTGGTTTTCAAATGTGATTTTGATACTTATGAGTCATTCAATTGGGCACATTCTCCAAGCATTGAATTTTAGGAACCTGATGTTCAGAGGTAAGTTTAGAGATACAGGAGTCCTCATAGAGATATTGATGAAACAGTGATGGTGGGTAAGATGATCCAAGACAAATGTGTGCAGTGGGCTTCCCTGTTGGCACAGTGGTTGTTGGCACAGTGGTTGAGAATCTGCCTGCAGGGTACAGTGGTTCCATCCCTGGTCCGGGAAGATTCCCACATGGCGCGGAGCAGCTAAGCCCATGTGCCACAACTACTGAGCCTGTGCTCTAGAGTCCGCAAGCCACAACTACTGAGTCCATGTGCCACAACTACTGAAGCCCGCGTGCCTAGAGCCGGTGCTCCGCAACAAGAGGAGCCACCGCAATGAGTAGCCCCCTCTCACAGCAAGTAGAGAAAGCCCACGTGCAGCAATGAAGACCCAATGCAGCCAAAAATTTAAAAAAAAAAAAGTGTGCAGAAAGAAGAACGGTAGAATTAAAGATGGAGGTGGAGGGCAGGTAGAGCCTTGTGGAAAAGGTAGACATAAATCTAAGGATTTGGACTGAGAGTATAGTGTTTTTTCCTACTGCAGTTCAGGAACCTGTTCTGTGAATCAGATGTTGAAACTAAAATTCCCACAATGACCAGTATGAGACAGATTTAGAAGAAAAGGATACTTTCCTACAACCTTGGTGACAGAGTTATTGATTAAACGTTTTATAGAGGCAGTTGGTCTAAACGTGAACATGACCATTGATCTGGAACTTTCACATCTAGAAATATATATTAAAAAATTTATCAGAGATGCACACAGATTCATATACAATCATGTATCTATAATGGTTATATTACGTGTGTGTACAAAGACTTTTTTAGAGCGGTTTTAGGTTCACAGCAAAATTGAGTGAAAACTAACGAGAATTTCCATATACCCCCTGACCTCCATGTATGCAACCACCCGCTCCCATCTATATCACACACCAAAGTAGTATGTGAACTAGCATTGACACATCATTCTCGCTCAAAGCCCATAGTTTACATGAGAGTTCATGTTTGGTGTTGTACATTTTATGGGTTTTGACAAATATATAATGGCATGTCTTCACCATTAGTAGTATCACACAAGATAGTTTTACTATATTCAGTCATGGATATATTTGTGCTATTTTTAGTATAGGAAAAACTTGAAAACAACCTAAACATAGAATATTGGGTGATAGCTAACATAAACTAGGGCTCATCCAATTGATATAGTATGCCGCCCTTGAAAAATATGCTTGATTGAATATCTGATAATATGAGAAAATCCTTTTAATACATTATTAAATGAAAAAGAATAAGATTATGGAATTATATAAACATACTTATTTATAGTATATATATTTGTGTGTATGGTATAATGTCACTTTTATATGTATATAAACACACATACATGCATACATAGAAACAGACAAAAAACTGAACAGATATACATCAAGATGTAAAACACTATTACAATAAAGCTGCAATAAATAGTTTCAATCAAAAATTTTCTCACTCTAAAAATTGAGATATGAATAACATATAACACTGTGTAGTTTAAGGTGTACGATGTGTTGATTTGATACATTTATATATTACAATATGACCATCATAGTGTTAGCTAACACCTCTATCATGTCACATAATTATAATTTCTTTTTTGTACTGAGCATATTTACGATCTAGTCTCTTAGCAATTTTGCACTATATAATACTGTATTTTTAACTATAATTACAATGCTGTCTATTAGATCTCCAGAAGTTATTCACTTTCTAACTGTAAGTTTGTCCCATTCGACCAACACCTCTCCATTTCCCCAAACCCCTAGCACCCACCATTCTATTCTTTGTTTCTATGAGTTCAGCTTTTTTAAGAGTCCACATATAAGTGATATCATACAGTATGTCTTCATCTTCCTGACTAATCTCACTTAGCATAATGCCTTCAGCGTCTATCCATGTTGTTGCAAATGGCAGGATACCATATTCAGCTGTTGTGAATAATGCTGTAGTAAACACGGGAGTGCAGGTATCTTTTTGATATCTTGTTTTCATTTCATATATATATATCTCCAAAAGTGGATCATACTGTAGTTCTACTTTTACGATAAACCTCTATATTATTTTCTATAGTTTTCAATTTACATTCTTACCAACAGTGTGAAGTCCCTTTTCTCCACATACTTACCAACACTTATCACTTGTCTTTTTGATGACAGCCATTCTAACAGATGTAATGTGATATCTCATTGTGGCTTTGATTTTTATTTCCCTGATGACTAGTGATATTGAGCATATTTTCATGTACATGTTGACTATTTGCATATCTTCTTTGGAAAAAGAATTTCCTCTGCCCATTTTTTAGTTGAATTTTCTGTTTTTATTGAGTTGAATGAGTTCTCTCTCTCTCTCTCTCTCTCTATATATATATATATGATATTAACCACTTATCCAATATATAGTTTGCAAATATTTTCTCCCATTCTGTAGGTTGCCTTTTCAGTTTGTTGCTTGTTTCTTTTGCTGTTCATCTTATTAATTGCTTTCTGGCTGTTTTGTGGTTCCATTGTCCTCTTTTTCCTCTCTTGTTGTCTACCTTTGTGAAATGGTGGTTGTCTGTGGTGCTATCCTCTGATTCCCTTCTCTTTAACTTTTGTGAATTTACTGTAGGTTTTTGCTTTGTGGTTACCATGAGGCTTACATAAACATTTGACAGATATAACAGTCCATTTTAAGCTGATAGCAACTTAACTTTGATTGTGTTCTACTCTACTCTTTGACTCCTCTCTTTTATGTTTTTAATATGACTTACCTCTTTTTATATTGTGTATTCATTAAGAAATTATAGTAGCTATAGTTTTTTAAAAAAATATTTTAACCTTTATAATATAGTTAGTCAACACACTATCATATTCCAGATTTAGAGCTTTCTGAATCTGACGATATATTTACTCTTACCAGTGTGTTGCATATTTTTGTATGTTTTCATGTTACGAATTAGTGTCTTCATTTCAGTTTGAAGAACTCCTTTCAGCATTTCTTGTAAAGCAGTTCTAGTGGCAAAGAAGTCCCTCAGCTTTTATTTGTCATTTTGAAGGATAACTTTGCCCTATAGACTATTTTTAGCTGGCAATTTTTTTTCTTTCAACACTTCGAATATATCAACCCATTCTCTCCTCATCTATAGGGTTTCTGCTGAGAAATCTGCTGATAGTGTAATGGGGGTTTCTTTGTAGGTTACAATATTTTTTTTCTGTTGCTGCTTTTAGGATTTTTTTCTTTTGACTTGACTTTTGAAAGTTTCATTATAATGTTTCTTGGAGGAGATTATTTTGAATTGAAATAATGAGTGATGTATTAGTTTAATGAACTTGGATGTCCAAGCCTCTCCCCAAATTTGAGAAGTTCTCAGTTGTTATTTCTTTAAATAAGCTTTCTGAAAAGAATCTGAAAAAGAATATATACATGTATGTGTGTGTATATATATATATATACACACACATATATATATAACTGAATCACTTTGCTGTACACTTAAAACTAACACAACATTGCAAATTAACTATACTTCAATTAAAAAGTAACTTGTATCAAAAAAAAATAGTCCACCTTAAAAAAAAAGTTTTGTCTCCTTTTCCCTTTCTTCTTCTTCTGGAACTCCAATGATTCTAATATTGGTTCTTTTTTAAGAATTGAAGTATATTTTATTTACAACAGCATGTTAGTTTCAGGTGTACAAATAGCAACTCTATTTTTTATACATTATAACCTATTTAAAGTCACTACAAAATAATGGCTATATTTTCCTGTGCTGTACAACACATCCTTGTAGTCTATCCATTTTATACATGGTAGTTTGTACCTCTCAATCCCTTACCCCAGTCTTACATCTTCCCATCCCCTCTATTTCTTTTAAAATTTTTTAAAAATTTTATCTATTTATTTATTTATTTTTGGCTGCATTGGGTCTTCATTGCTGTGCGTGGGCTTTCTCTAGTTGCAGCGAGCGGGGGCTACTCTTCGTTGCGGTGTGCGGACTTCTCATTGCAGTGGCCTCTCCTGTTGCAGAGGATGGGCTTAAATAGTCGTGACATGCAGGCTCAGCAGTTGTGGCGCACGGGCTCAGTTGCTCCGTGGCATGTGGCATCTTCCCGGACTGGGGCACGAACCCGCGTCCCCTGCATTGGCAGGCGGACTCTCAACCACTGCGCCACCAGGGAAGCCCTTTCCCCTCTATTTCTATCTTGAGGTTTCTTTGAATTCTGTTTTGGGTAAATCACGGATATCTGTGTCTTGGGGTTTGGTTACTGGAAGATTATTATGACCTGTTGATGGCATATTTCCCTGACTCTTCATGTTCTTTGGAGTTTTGCATTGCTGTTTTCACATTTGAAGTAGCAGTCACCTCCTCCAATCTTTACGAGCTGCCTTCAGTTGAGAGACATTTTTGTTGATCCTGCTTATATTTTGGGGCCTTCTCTGATCTTGTATGGTTAGACTTGCTCCACTTCTTGCTCTGTCTTGTAGCAGAACATTTAAGTTTGTACGTCTTCTCATGGTCTTACAATGCGTCAGGCTGGCTGTTGGTAACCTCTCTTTTGTTTTCCCCAAAGTGGTGCTACAGCTCAAGACTGTGGTTTCTTCCTTTCCTGCAGACGCTGGCTTGTTTTCTGTGTGCACTCCCTGTCTATCTGAGCTTTCTTTCACCACCACCCTCAGGAGTTCACATAAAGAGCTGGCTGTAGAGTTGGGGGAGGTGTGGGTTTGGCATTCAGGGTGCTGGGGATGTCAGTGGACCAGTTGGAGGGATCCTTGAGTGAGATTTTTCTAGCAGCTCATGGACAGGCTTCCTGCTGGAGTTTAGAACACGTCAGCAGGAATTGTGTCTCTTTAATGTTCTCTGATATTCTTATTTGCCTCTTTTCCTATCTCCTTCCTACCTCCTCCCGCTTCCCAGTTGTGAAGCTCTTGCTTTAATGCTCTGGGGGCTTCAGGAGGAGATAGCTTTCTTTAGTAGCATCCTGCACAGCTGGGGAAGCTGGGTGCTCACTCACCACTCTTGCTTTTCCCCCGTGGGGGGGACCCCCTAAACTCTTCTTTTTCTGAGCTGTGCCACCTTGTAGCAAGGGGGTGATGCAGGCACAGCTCCTCTCAACCACTCCAATGAATCCAAATTTGTATTTTTTAAAAACTCCAACAGAGTGCTAGAACTTTTCCTCTATAAACCTGGACTTCTACAAAGGCTCTCTCATCTTGTGGGTATCTGCCCAAGTCAGTGTTTTCCAGGTACTCCTGGACCACAGCTGAGAGAGGTTGCAGCCAGTTCACAGGCTTCTGCTAGTTCCACAGCCTATAGTGGAGTCTGCCTGTCTGTGACCCAATTCACAAGGGACAAGGCTCCTCTCAGGTCCCTTAGTGTATGGTGTTGGTCCCACAGCTCCCACAGAGGCACTTTTGTTCATGGATAAATGCTGAATTTTAGATGTTAAAAGGGGGACAAAAATTAGGGACATCTTATACCACCATGATGCTGACATCACCTATCTCCATATTTTTGAATATTGCTTTAAGAAAGAATTTAAAGGTGGGATCATTGATTCAAAGGGAACAATGTAATTTCACCCTTGTGTTTATTTGGTAGTTTTTTTTTTTTTTCCAATTAGACTCTTTGATGCTAAATCCAGGTCTTATTCATGAAAGAATAACTTGCATGGAGTTTGTAGGAGGGCCATTCCTTCAATTTTCTTTATATGAGTTCTACTTCTCTATGGAAGGAACTGATAATTTGTATCTCTGTTATCTAGAACAGTGCTTGGTCTATAGTAGATGCTCAAAAGCTGTTGAATGAATGAGTAAACCTAGCTTAAGACTTTGAACAGGCTATGTTTACTGATGGGTGAGGGCACTGTGTAATCAGAAGCATGACCCTATACCCCTTCTTCTCTTTAACTTCATTGCTTCCAGGAGGTAGAGGTATACAGTGGACCCTCTATATCCATGGGTTCTGCATCCATGGATTCAGCCAACTGTGGGTTGAAATATTAAAAAAAAAAATCCAAAAAGCATAACATGCATCTGCTGTCTGCCAGCACGTATTTGCATAGCATTTACATTATATTAGATATTATAAGTAATCTAGAGATGATTTAAAGTATTGGGGTGAATGTGTTTGGGTTATTTGCAAATACTGTGTCATTTTATATAAGGGACTTGAGCATCCGCAGATTCTGGTGTCCACGTGGGGTCCTAGAACCAATCTCTTGTGAATACTGAGGGATGACTCTATATAATGATCCAGGCAAAACTTTTGGGGATAGACTAGTTGTTTAAATGTTCTCTTTCTTGATGCTTGTTTGAGTTAGCTGCTCATCATCCTGAGTTTATTTATCATGGGGATGGCTAAAGAATTTGAATTTTGACTTAAGATAAGGTAAAGTTCCTGCTGGCCTGAGGTGTGGACATCTTCTACCAATTAGTTCAGTATTAGGACATCAAGATATGACTCAGATTACAAAATGGTGTTTTCTTCACATTGGTCACTGTGTGTATGTGTGTGTGTGTGTTTCCACATGTCTCAGTAAATATGAGAAGGGAGAGTAAGGATTTTCTGGAGCTAAGGTCGAGGCATTCTAGGGCATTGGTTACAATACCGTAAATCTCATCTTATTTCCAACAGTAATCATGCAAAACACTTCTGGCTTTAATATATTTGAATCCTGACAAGTTTAGGATAAGAATAAATTAGACATGATTGTTAATCACTTTGGAGGCTTATGTAGGGTATATGCAGACCTAAGCAAAAAATTATTTTAGAACCAGTTTTGTCTTAACATATTTTGGAGAATATCCAAGTTTGACTGAAAAACAAAATGCTGAACTAAATTTTTGCTGAAATTGAACAGTTTGTATGTCAATTATCATCAAAATAACGCTCAGCCTTTTTTTCTTTTTAATTCTTCCATTGGTGGCTTAAAACTTCACTTTGTGCATCTCCTCCAACATATTGCTTTGAGTAGGGGCTAGTGAACCCTGGGTGGCTTTTTCTTTTCACAAGATTTCAAGCACTATGGAGCCTGCCTTGAACACAGTTGCATCTCTTTTTTTCATCAACAGTATAAGAGAGCTGTGCTCTTAGAAGAACTGACACCTTTTTGCATTCTATCTCAGTTTATAGCAAGAGCAGATAAAAGATAAAACCAGACAGAGCGTCAGGAGATTGGTCTGTTTCAGCTTGCACAACTTTCTCTTCTGTTCTCCAGTTCAGCTGCACCACCCAGTTTAGTAGGGGCAAGATTGAAGCACATCAAGAAGGATAGAAGGACTTTAAAAGCAGGTCTGAAGGAGCTCAGAACTTAGCATGAGGAGACTAAGAGATTGGAGAGGAATGTTTCGAAGGAAATTGTACTTCCTTTTCTCTCATTTTTCTTTGTGAGCTTGAGGAAGAGGAAGGGCGTGGAAAATGAGAAAAACTAGGGAGATAATGTTTAGTTTTGATCATTAAATTTAAAAATTTTGAGAATGTCACACTGAAAAGAAAATTCTGATCTAATTTTCTCTACTTTGATATAGGAATTCTCTTGCTTCCATTTTTACAATAATAATATTTCAGATGTATTTTTGACCATTTTCCTGGTGAGGTATTGAGGGTTTTGTTCTTACCGATAATCACGGTAAAGATAGATTACACATTGTTGCTCTCAGATGCTATTTTGTTATTATAACAAATTCTGAAAACTGGGAGGGTTACCAAAGAAGGAACATAGGAATAGTAATAGTTCTCACATCTTAGAGTCCCTGATGCACAAGAGTTTTGACATAAACATGTGGATGATGTTTCAGTAGATGTGCATTTAGAAGATCGTATGGAACAAACCTATTTTATCATATAAGCTAAGTGGCATTTCCAAAGCTATTTAATCCGCTTTGAAAATAGACACATCTCATTTTAATAGTGAAACACCAAGAATAGCATATTTTGTGTGTGTACATGTGTTTGTGAGATTATTCTGTATTTTATAAATGGAGGTATATGGTTTTCTGAATTTTATCTTTGATTTAAGGGCTAAAAATCTAAATTTACTAAAAAAATTAGTGCAATTAATCAGGCTCTGAGAAGAAGTTTTATAGAATCTTCTTTCTCTCACTTAGCCCAACAAACTTTGGTGAAGCATACCATCTGCAGGGTGCTGTGGGCAGAAGTAAGACACAGTCTGACTCTCAATGTGTTTACTCTCAAGTTAGGATAACTGACAGATTTGTATAAAACTAACTTTTTATTTCATTCATTGCTTTTAGAAGGTCTAAATAGCATATTTCTATCTACTGTATATATTGCCCAGGACATAGTTTGGTAAGTAAGGTATTTCTTTTTGTTTAAATAATTTGGATTGACTTGTTCAGTAGTTTGGAATTTCAGCTGCTAAGTATAGTGTTATATTTAATGCCCCTCCACCCAAATAAAAGCAGTCTAAAGTAAGTTGCATCAAACTTTTGGATCAGTTGTTTTGCCTGAATGAAAAAATATATATTTGGCTACTCCCTTCAGTTAAAGTGACCTATCAACCTGGGACTTATGTATTAAATAAGTATTTCTGAGTATCTATTAACTGTATAATAAGGCTAGACACTGAGGATAAAGTTAGAAGTGGCATCAAAAGAACCATGGAAAAATATTTCATCACTGAAAGTTGCTTAAAATTCATATTAAACTTGTTGGGTATCAATGAGATTCTAATAATAAATGATTGTCTAAAATATTTATGTAGTTTTGTGAGTTAGTCCTTTCAGGGAGGTCTAGTCTGTGAATAGCCATTGCTCATGTTTGTAAATTGAGGGGTTCTGTGGGTATCTCCAGTCGTATGTATCTTTATCACTGTCCTAACAAGGCCCATTGTCCACTATTAAAGCCACATTACTTTGAGTTATTGGTTTAATTTCATGGATGTTAGGAGGAAGGTGAGATGGTTGAATCAGAAAACCAGAGAGTGTTTTTTAGGTTACTAAGTTAAATCTAATATTCCAAAGAAAATATTGCAGAGTATCTCATTTCACTTATTATAGGGATTTCATATACTATATTTATGAGTCCAATAATTTTCAAATTGAAAAATCTGCAAAAAGCCCTCTCCTATCTTTGGTAGTTCTGATACAGTTTATAAACTTATAATCTAAATTTTTAATGAATAAAACTTTCTGATTAAATAAATAATCAAAAAGCTCAATAAGATGTTAACAGAATGAAAACTATTTCTTAAAAACATTATGCCACTGCTAAATTTCTTTTGCAATAATACGCTATTTTGAGATGACATTATTCATATGCATTGAATATGCCATTGAATTTGTAGTTGATTTGTAACAGTAGGATTATTTTTACATCATTTCCATTTGTTTCTACAAACTCTTTTGCTACATAACTTCCAGTTCATCTTAAAGCAAAAAGTTCTATGTATTAAAAACAATGGAAAGTCATGCATATTTCAGTAGCCATATAATTATATTACATATTCTGACTTTGGTTGTTTGCATTATAAGAAAACCCATCAATTACTCTGAATTGTGTCAGCCAAATTGAAAAGTCTAAAGGTATTAAAAATGAAAGAGGCAAAAACTCCCTGTTTATATTCAAGTTTCAGCTCTCAAATTAATACATTGTGGCTATTTTTCTTAAAAGAAAAATAAATCTGGGCCTGTAAACATGAGACCACCTCAGATAAGTAATCCTGCTGTTGGATGACTAATGTGCATTTTATTAGCTCTGTAAATGTGAATTTACACAATAGATGCTAATGGTTTTGAGGAAGTTGTTGAGGCCCAGCAGGTCAATGATCCATGATGTCTAAATTCCTTAAACACATATTTGCATAATTTACCTTTCAAATATTTCATAAATGCATATTTATGGGACAGACTAGGGTTTAATATTTTATTTTCAATTTATGCTTCATAGTATAGAAAGCACATTAGTTTATTAGTTCTTGCCCACAAGCTCTAGGGACATTTGTGACTAGTAAAATTTTCATCAGTCAGAAGCTAGCAAACTGGAAAGCTTCAAATATTTAGATTCTCTCACTTAGGTGCATGTTGTACATAATAATTTTATGAGGTGAGTCAGTAAAAATTTATTTCATACCTACATACCTGTGAGGTACACTGTGTTGGAAATTGTAGTTACAAAATGAATAAGGCATTGATTCTTCCATTGTTGAGCTCTCGTTTAGTTGGTAAGTTGGATAGGTGAACTGATAACTGTAATATAGTTTTATTTTTCTAAAATTTATCTTAGGAGAAAGGGACATGTATAGAGTAAACGTTGAGATATTACGACAAGGTGTTTATTTAAAAGTTGGGTCCTAAGATATGTTCTAGCATCACAAAAACTGCCCTTCCCTGGGCACTGCTTGCATCTCCATCTCCATCTCCACTGTGAAAATTACCAGCCAGAATGATGAGCTGAACTCACAGTAAAAGCCTAACGCACTGTGTTCTCTCTCATTGGTTGTTGTAACCATGGCTCTCCTCATTTTTTTCATGTTGTTAAAAATCTGTCATCATTTTCTCATAAGTTCAGAGTTTAAAAGCATTGCTTAATTGCTGGTGGTGTTGATTCAGATCACCTCCTTCAATTCCGTTCAGCAGAGCGTAGTCTGGTTCTGATCAGTTCAGTTTAAGTCAAGTCCCCTAATGGTCTAGGGTGAGCAGTGTTGGCCTGCAGCTCTGTCATTTTTTCCTGTCATGATTACAGTGGAAAAGCAGGTAAAACTAGCATGCAGATCTGCAAATGTATTGTCTTCAGGATCTATGTATGTTTAATTTAGGCAACCACTGACCACGACCTTCTTTACAATGTTCAGTTTTTGTGGAAATTTTTTCATTAAGACAGTATTCTAGAAGTTCTTTTTATAATCCTATCTCTTAAAATTATATGTCTGTATCTATATAAGCCCTTAAATATATTCAAATATAAACATTCACATATATGCATATATATACATATATATCTCAGTCTCTGGGCAGAGCACATTACGGTCAACATAATTAAAATATATATATATATATTTAAATTTTATTTATTTTATTTATTTATTTTTTGCTGTGATGGGTCTTCGTTGCTGCGCGTGGGCTTTCTCTAGTTGTGGCAAGTGGGGGCTACTCCTCGTTGTGGTGCGCGGGCTTCTCATTGCGGTGGCTTCTCTTGTTGTGGAGCAGGGGTTCTAGGCATGCGGACTTCAGTAGTTGTGGCACGCGGGCTTGGTAGTTGTGGCTCACAGGCTCTAGAGCGCAGGCTCAGGAGTTGTGGTGCACGGACTTAGTTGCTCTTCGGCATGTGGGATCTTCCCAGACCAGGGCTCGAACCCATGTCCCCTGTATTAGCTGGCGGATTCTTAACCACTGTGCCACGAGGGAAGCCCCTAAAAATATGTTTTATTCACTGGTTTCTTCATAATCTTTCAACTCTACAAACCCCCATATGCTGAGTTTCTTTGTTCCCCACACCCTCCCTACTTCCACCTTCATTTTCAAATTCCAATTCTTTAAGCAGTGGAAACTTCTGGTGTCTTAATGTGGTTATTGATAAGTTCTTGTTAAACAAATGCTACTGTAATGATTTTTATTTCAAACTGTGTTACATATGTACAGTTCAATTTACCTCAACAAATGTTCTATCGTTTTCTCTTTAGAAAACAAAGTGCCATATATATTGGGTTTTTAAACTGAAGTTAAATCATTGAGCCTTGGTTTCCTCATCTGTGAAAATGTTGTGAAGAAAGACACACTAGGAAGTTGTAGGAAATGTCAATTGCATCTCCATTGCAGAATTTAAAATTCTGTGCCTGCAGATTTTTGACTTATAAGTGACATTGAAAATTTTAGGATTGGGAAGACTCTTAGGAAGAATAAGGCATTGGTTTGAAGGTGTCATCAGAAGTTTAAAATCATAAATCCATGTTCCTCTCTTGGTTTCTGGCAACCCGGATGGGGGGAGGGTGTATTAGGATATGATTGCTGTCAGCAAAATGAATAGAGGAGATTTCAGAATGTGAGCGAGAGTACAGGGAATGATTCTCAGTTCCTTGACTAGCCAAGGCCAGGTTAGGTTCCTGACATCTGCTTCCTTCATTTTCCTGACTGTCCAGAATTATGAAAAGCAATGTCTGTTCTATGACAGGATCCATACAAACCTGCTGGCTGAGATTTTCTTCCTTATTGCATTCTGCAATGTTTACTCTTTATTTTTTCCTTATCACTTTCACATTCTAAACTACAGATGATGAGACATTGACAGGTGACTGCAGTGATAATTTTCAATCTTCTTCTGCCACCCTTTAAGCTGTTATTTCAAGATTATTTTATTCTCCTGCCATTTACCTTTTCATCTGAATTTCAATTTGTTTCCATGTTTTAGTGCACCTTTTTTGGAGGAGAGCATTTATGAGAGATCTTTCCAAATACACAGTATATGAAATTTCTTTCGAATTGAAAAACTTTTAGGTTGTTTTGGGCACTCCCCACCCCTTCCTGAGCAAACCATCTGTGGCCAGGAAAGCAGACAAGAGCACATTTTATTGTAATTATTCTTTTATAATTATTAACAAGGGTGAATTCCTTGTTAATCTCTGTTATGGTAGGGTTTGTGTCCCTTGTTTACTTGTGTATCCCATAGAACCTATTAAAGTGCTTGGCATATATGCATTTAACAAATACTTGTTGCGTCCTGGAGGAGAGGGGATGACATTTGAAAAAATTAGCAGAATTCCACTAGAAAGATAATGCACCAAGTATAGGTCCTACAAATACAGGCAAGAATGAATGGTTATGGTCCATTGAGGAAATGAGCTTTGTTTAGAATAAACTGAATGGAGAGTTGTGGGGGAAGACAAGGATGAACACGTTCCTCTGGGTCAGAATATGAAGGGCTGGGTCTGCCACGCTAAAGCAATTGTACTCTATCCTTTAGGCCAGGACTTACAAACTTGAATTCCTGTAGATAATATTAAAGAGTGAAGAGCACAAAGTAAAGTATTTCAAAGAAGTATGACATAAAGAAGTATGTCCTTCTTAATTATTCTCTAAAAATGAACAGTCTGAGCACCATAATGAACAGATCTGATTGGGAGGACAAAAGAGAGTGGTAGGAAGTATGGCAACACAGAATGCACCCACTCTGTTTAAAGACAGTGGTGTTACTCAGCTTCTGCGTATTGATTCCATATGGAAATTTGGGCACAGTGTTGTCAGATATTATGCTTTTTTTTTCAAGAGATTCCACAAATCTAAAATTTGATATGAAGTGACCTGATTTGTAAACTTTGACAACCATTTCAATTTTTTAAAGAATATATATGTGTGTGTATGTATATATACATACACACACACCGGTGCTGTGAAGACCAAATAAAGTATATCTGCAAACTAAATGTAGCTTGAGGGACACAAGTTTGTGACCTCTTTTAAGCAATGGGAAGAAGAATGTCTACAAAAACCTCACTACTATTCTGTCAGGTTTGAGGCCTGGTCACTGATCATAGGATCAGAATGCAATAAAATGCAGTTGATTATTAAATTGCAGTATAACGTGAATGCCATGGTACCTCTGATCATTCAGAACGCACTTTAGGGTCTGGTGAAACTCCAGAGTTATAATGCTGATAATAAATTTTTGTGCTATAGAACAAAAGTGCAATTGGTCTTATTATAAAATGCCAATTAGTAGAATATGATACATCAACTTTTTATTCACGAACTCAAAAGAATAATGAAGCATCTACTAAGTGCCAGGCAGTGTTCAAAGCACAGGGGATAGAGTACTGACAAATATAGTAAAAATCCCCACCCTCAGGAAGCTTTCATTCAGTAGCGCTTTTTAAAGTTGAAGGAGTCATCAAATCTATATACAATATCCCATGATCATATGCTTTAAAAATAGCAGTGGTTACTTCAAGTTCTGTTTTGAAAAATAATTACATTCTGTTGGCCTTTCATTAGTTTTCTCTAATGGTGTCCTTGGCCCCAGTGCTCATTTCATTAGCTGGTGTTAATTAGAATTCTGGAAATGCACTTAAAAGCCATAACTTTAATTTTACAAATGAAATTATTGGCTGTATGTTCAAATATTAGATACTACACATAATTTATGAATGGCCTCTGTAAGGTGGCCTATAGCTGCATGTGACTGTGGGAATTTTTGACTTTATTTAGGAAACCATAAATGCCAAATTAACTTATAAAATCCTCAAATTAAAAGATAATTAAGTTTTTGCATAAACCTTTTTCTTTAATAGGGCTAAAATGGATTGGAAACAAAGGAGATTATATGAATAATTGCAACTGGGGGCATAACAGGACAAAATAGTGAACATGGAGCAGTAATAATGGATACATTTCCTCTCTGTTTATGGAAACTTCTTTCAGATTTAAAGGTATTTCTTTCAGGTCAAAGGGAGAAATTCTGTAAAGGTACTTCAGTATCCTTACATGGAACTTTCAGTCTTCAGGGGAGAAAAATGAATAAAGAGTAATACTCATAGGTCTATAGGATATATCAATTATCAAGACAGGCCGCAGACATGAGACACTCCTGTGAATAGGTAAAGTGAATTTAGAACCAGTTTGGATAGCTTGGGACCCAAAGTTGTATAAATAGGTAAAAATCTTGATCAGGTTTTCTACAGCATCACTTCTAGAACTGGGCCTGGCAGAGGGACACAGGAGCCAAGGGAAGTGCGGAGCTAGAGTGCGGAGGTCTGGAGCTACAGTGTGGAGGCAATAAGTAAGGAAGAGCAAGACAGGAAGGTCAGAGGCTTGACATGGAAAAGTAATAGATGAATATGCTTTCCAAAATGTCACATCGTAATAAGACACACGAAGCCCTTGCCTCAGCTCTTCCAAATCCTAGTCTTGCTTCCAAGAAGCAAGCACAATATATGTTTGAATTAGTAGCCAGTTTTTAAATTATACCTGAGTCAGTTTTATGTTGAGCCAATTGGTTTCCTGTGATATTCTATTTTCTTTTCCTTTCTTCCTTAGAGTTAATTTTAATATTTGAATTTTTCATTGGGATATGTTTCAGTGTTCTCTATTATTAATATGTTTTCTAAATGTTCAACAAAGCTGATATAGTTAAACATAATGATCAGTTGCATTTCTTTCTTGAAAGGCTCCCTTCTGGAGCCAGCTATCTTCTTGCCTCAAAGGAACCTACCTCAACATAGTAAAGGCCATATATGACAAACCCACAGCAAACATTATTCTCAAAGGTGATAAACAGAAAGCATTTCCTCTAAGATCAGGAACAAGACAAGGGTGTCCACTCTAGCCACTATTATTCAACATAGTTTTGGAAGTTCCAGCTATGGCAATCAGAGAAGAAAAAGAAACAAAAGGAATCCAAATTGGAAAAGAAGAAGTAAAACTGTCACTGTTTGCAGATGACATGATACTATACATAGAAAATCTTTAAGATGCCACCAGAAAACTACTAGAGCTAATCAATGAATTTGGTAAAGTTGCAGAATACAAAATTAATACGAAGAAATCCCTTGCATTCCTATACACTAACAATGAAAGATCAGAAAGAGAAGTTAAGGAAACACTCCCATTTACCATTGCAACAAAAAGAATAAAATACCTAGGGATAAACCTACCAAAGGAGGCAAAAGACCTGTATTCAGAAAACTGTAAGATACTGATAAAAATCAAAGAAAACATTGGAAGAATGTTTGGAAGAATGGATTGGAAGAATCAATATTGTGAAAATAACTATACTACCCAAAGCAATCTACAGATTCAATGCAATCCCTATCAAATTACCAATAGCATTTTTCACAGTACTAGAACAAAAAATTTTACAATTTGTGTGGAAACAAAAAGGACCCCGAATAGCCAAAGCAATCTTAAGAAAGAAAAATGGAGCAGGAGGAATCAGGTTCCCTGACTTCAGACTATACTACAAAGCTACAGTAATGAGGACAGTATGGTACTGGCACAAAACCAGAAATCTAGATCAATGGAACAGGATAGAAAGCCCAGAGATAAAACCATGCACATATGGTCACCTAATCTATGACAAAGGAGGCAAGAATATACAATGGAGAAAAGACAGTCTCTTCAATAAGTGGTGCTGGGAAAACTGGACAGCTACATGTAAAAGAATGAAATTAGAACATTCCCTAACAGCATACAGAAAAATAAACTCAAAATGGATTAAAGACCCAAATATAAGGCCAGACACTATAAAAATCTTTGAGGAAAACATAGACAGAACACTCTTGGACATAAACCACAGCAAGATCTTTTTTGACCCACTTCCTAGAGTAATGAAAATAAAAACAAAAATAAACAAATTGGACCTAATGAAATTTGCACAGCAAAGGAAACCATAAACAAGGCAAAAAGACAACCTTCAGAATGGGAGAAAATATTTGCAAATGAAACAACTGACAAAGGATTAATCTCCAAAATTTACAAATAGCTTTTGCAGCTCAATATCAACAAAACAACCCAATCAAGAAATGGGAAGAAGACCTAAATAGACATTTCTCCAAAAAAGACATACAGATGGCCAACAAACACATGAAAAGATTCTCAACATCACTAATTATTGGAGAAATGCATATCAGTACTACAATGAGGTATCACTTCACACCAGTCAGAATGGCCATCATCAAAAAATCTACAAACAACAAATGCTGGAGAGGGTATGGAGAAAAGGGAACCCTCTTGCACTGTTGGTGTGTATGTAAATTGATACAGCCACTATGGAGAACACTATGGAAGTTCCTTAAGAAACTAAAAATAGAACTACCATATGACCCAGCAATCCCACTACAGGGCGTATACCCTGAGAAAAACCATAATTTAAAAAGACACATGCACCCCAGTGTTCATAGCGGCACTATTTACAATAACCAGGACATGGAAGCAATTTAAATGTCCATCAACAGAGGAATGGATAAAGAAGAAGTGGTACGTACATACAATGGAATATTACTCTGCCATAAAAGGAAAGTAATTGAGTCATTTGTAGAGATGTGGATGGACCTAGAGACTGTCATACAGAGTGAAGTAAGTCAGAAAGAGAAAAACAAATATCGTATATTAACACATATATGTGGACTCTAGAAGAATGTTATAGATGATCTTATTGGCAAAGCAGAAATATAGACACAGATGTAGAGAACAAACGTATGGATTCTAAGGGGGAAAAGGGGGTGGGATGAATTGGGAGATTGGGATTGACATGTATATACTGTTGATACTTACGTATAAAATAGATCAGTAATGAGAACCTACTGTATAGCACAGGGAACTCTATTCAATACTCCTTGGTGACCTAAATGTGAAGGAAATCCAAAAAAGAGGGTATATATACATATACGTATAGCTGATTCACTTTGCTGTACAGTAGAAATTAACATAACATTGTAAAGCAGTTATACTCCAATAAAAATTAATAAAAATAATCTGCTCAACACTGTAAAAAAAAAATAAATGTGTTCAAAAGTCTTGATCTGCTGGCCAGATAATACCCAATTATTCCCTTTCACGGTTTCCTGGTTTACCCTTGTTTTGTTGAAGCACATCCCCCTATAGCTTCTTAAAAAACTGTAGCAGTTAGTGGAAAGTTTCAGTTTATAGAATGAGGAACAGATAAATTGTTCATTCACTTATTCAACAATATTTGTTGAGTAATCAATAATAGGCATACACATTCAATCATCAGCATTCAATAATTTCTCAGGAAAAAGTTATTAAGATATAAACCAGAGCATTCCACTTCTTTGCTTCAAACCCTTTTGATGCTTCCCTTCACCCTTGGAATAAACTCCAGACTGGCTCTCAAGGTGCTGAATGATTTGACTCCACTTCTCTGCTCACCCTCCTTTCATGCCACTCTCTCTCTTGCACCCCATACTCCATCACCCTGGCCATACTTTGGTTCCAGGAACACATACGGGTCTTCAACATAGCACAGCTTTTTCCATTGCCTATGAGCTCTTTCCCTGGCTGTTTACACGACTGGCTCCTCACTACTTAGGATTTAGCTTAAATGTTCTCTACTGAGGGAAACTTCCTCTGAACCCTCTCTCTAAAAAGGCCTTCTTAATCCACCCTTATTGTCTCTATCACAGTGCCTAATTTATTTCCTTTATGACAATAGTAAACATTTTACTAAATGCATTTATTCATTGACTTGCTTATTTCCTATCTCCTTCATTGGAATGTAAACTTGAAGGCAGAGACCTTGGCTTATTCTCCATTGTATTTTTGGGGACTAGTGCAGTGTAGGGAATGGAATAGCTTCCAAATGCATAAATGACTCCAGTTGGCTTGAAAAATTTAACTGAAATGACTGGTCCATAGACTATACTGTTTAGAGAAAAGTGTTTGGAGAAATGAACATGACTGCTGTGTGCCTAGTTCCTGTGTCCTACCCTGATCTCTCCTCTCACCCTTGGGTCTGCCACACAGTACCACATCCCCTGATGTGCCTGACATTCTCTACTCCCCTGTGCCTGACTAATTTCCACTTGACCTCCAAGCATCCCATCAAGTTTCAGTTCCTCTGTGGAATCTATTCTGACATTATAAGACTGAGTCAGGTGGTTGTTTCCTAAGTTCCTATACTCTCTGTTTTAAACCTTTAATAATACTTAGCATATGATCAAAATTGCCTTTTGCTTCTCTGTTGTTCGTGTAAGAAATAAACTCCTAGAAAGCAGAGAAACAAAACTTTGTTCTCTCTTTTCTCACTATATACAATGAAAGCTTCAAAGTAAGTATTCAGTTAAAATTGTTAAATGAAAAATATGAACAAGTAAATAACTACTGATAGAGAATATACTATAGAGGAAATAATATCTTTAGAAAAAATGTTTTGGAGATAGAATGGCAAACAGCAATCAGTAGAGAGAACATTTAAAAAAAATTTTATGAGGTGATAGCCGAGGAAGATGGCAATAATAATTTTGTGTTAGCACATCAGAAATGATGAAATGTATCAATGCCAAGGCTACTTCATTGGCATTTTAGTCTTTAGTAGGTGTGAGAGAGTTCTGATTCTACTGTAGAAAGAGATACTGACTCTCAAGTGAGGAGGTTATGCTGATGAACACAGACATACCCATTTACACAGTGGTAACAAGTAACATACAGTATGAAATTTGATGCAAATTATTATTATTACTCTAATATGTGCTGGGCATTGCATTAATGTGCTTACCTTACATCATCTCTACCAGGACAATAACCGAATGTTTTCTCTAGTTTTTAGGTCTCTGTTCCCACCTCTGGCCACCTCAAAACCTGTACTCTTTCCATCAGCTCCACTACTTGTCACTGTGAATAAGCAAACCAAGAAAACAAACTTCTTCATTGAATTTTAGCACTGAAATAACGTGGAAATTAGCCAGGTGCTGGGGTGCAGAGGTCATGATGCACATCAGGGGATGTGGTACCTTGTTGCAGATATGAGGCGGGAGAGCATGTGGCTTATTGAAGAACGTGCAGCTGGAGTCCAGGAGGTCGAGTGGTGAGAAAAGCCATCAGAGTAGGACACAGGAACCAGGCACACAGCAGTCGTGTTCATCTCTTCAAACGATTTTTCCTCAACAGTATAGTCTGTGGACCAGTCACGTCAGTTAAAATTTTCAAACTGATTAGTCTCTCATGCGTCAACAAATATCCTTTGGAATTGGTCCATTTCATCTAGATTATCAAATTTGTTGGCATAGAGTTGTTCACAGTATTTATTCATTGATTGTCCTTTCAGTGTCAGTGGGAATGGTACTAATGTCCCTTCTTTAATTTCTGATATTAAATTTGTGATTTGTGTCCTTTTTTTCCCCCTTTTTAAAAAGTTTTCCTGGCTAGAGGCTTATTGATTTTATTGATCTCTTCAAAGCATCAGCTTTTGGTTTTGCTGATTTTCTCTATTGATTTCCTGTTTTCAATTTCATTGATTTGAGCATCTTTATGCTGACAGCATGCTAACTCGAGTATGTATGCTGGTCTTTTGTTTCCTGCCCTGGAGCTTCTCTGACTCAGGGATGCCTATGGGAGCACACCTGACACTCACAGTGAGCAACTCAGAACTGCTGGTGGACAGTTCTGAGATGCATCCTACAGTTCCACGATGGGTTGATCACCTGTTGTCCACATTGGTTTATAATATAATAACACATCATTATACAGACTTGTCTCCCTTCTCTCTTTTACCCTGTTTATCAGTCAGGTTCTCCAGAGAAACAGAACTGGTAAGGGGTGTGTGTGTGTGTGTGTGTGTGTGTGTGTGTAATATACATGTGTGTGCATGTATGTATATAAATTTATTATAAGGAATTGACTCACATAATTCTACAGGGTGAGTCTGTAGGCTCATGGCCCAGGAAAAGCCAATGTTCCAGTGTAAGTTCAAAGGTAGGAAAGAGCTGATATCCCAGTTTGAAGGCACTCAAGGAGGAATTCTCTTGTACTTGAGGGAGGGTCAGACTTCTTGTTTATTCAGGCCTTCAACTGAGTGGATGAGGCCCACTCACATTAAGGAAAGCAATCTGCTTTATTCAATCTACTGATTTAAATATTAATCTCATCCAAAATCACCCTCACAGAAACACCCAGCATAACGTTTGACCAGATATCTGGGCCTCCCATGGCTCAGGCAAGTTGACACATGAAATTAACCATCTCTCCTTCCTGGTCCTTCACTCCTGCCCCCTGGCATCATTTATGAAGTAATACACTTGCATACCAACCCTGTCTGGTTTTCAGGTAAGACTTGAGCTAAGACATCCATGTTGTATTTAGTGTGTGAAGTAAGGCTTTGACCAGATGGCTGCTAATACTGGTGCAAGAAATGTTTATGACTGTTATAATTGCTATCTGAGTCATTAAGCAATAATAAAATAATGTTGTATGTGCATATACATTTTCTACTCTTCTTTCAAGGTCTTTTGAGATGTAAAATTGATCTATGTGAAATAAACTTCTGACATTTTTCCAAGGCATTATAGCTGGGTGCTCTTTTTAAAGGGAAGGATAACCCCTAAGAACGTTTCTGATTTTCTGCAATCACCCTTTTAATAAAGTAAAGAACAGTGGAGAAATCATTATATTGTGAGGAGAGGGAGAACATATATCAAATTCTTTGTTCTAATTTGACATGCTGAGTTTAGCTAAATTTATCCTAAGAATAGCTGCAAAATGCTGGTTGCTAAAAAGACCCATCATTACCATTAATGGCTTGAACAGTCAAATTCACTTTTATTTATTGAACGAAAGCAAAACTGTTAAAATCTTTGAATAAGTCAACATGGTTTAAAGATCTAAAAAACTGTACTACTTAACATGTTTGCATTAGAGGAGAATTTATTTTTCCTGATGGAGAGTAGCTCCGTATGTATGTATATATATATTTAAATTTTAAAAAAGGAGCCGTACTTTTCTGATTGTATATAGCCTTATTACATTAAGACTTCAAAACGATATTTATTATGAACTAGAAGTATTGGGATAAGTGCAGAAAGGATTACGTCCTGCTTTTGCCAAACTTGACCTTTCAAGCTGCCCATCAGTTGGACTGATTTCTAGCTCTTAGCAATACTGACAGCCCTCTTGGTGGCTGACTATTGGGAGATCTAGCAAATCGTTGACACCAGTTAACCTCTGACATTTTCCTTTAAATCATGCAGTGTTATTGCCTATCAGCTGGAGGCAATTCATTTCTATTTCCTGGACTCTTGGTTCTCCCTACCCAGTCATGCTTATACAGTAGCATTTAAAATTAAAAGAAGGAAACTGTGCTAAATAGGTTTGCCTTGAAAATTTCTGAAGACATTTGATACAAACTGATGCTTGCTGTGTCACTAAATAGAAGTTTACTCAAAGAGGAGAGAGTAGGGGTACCTTTAGGGGAGAGGATGGTCAACCAGAGGGGGGACAGCCAATTGTCTCTTGCTCTCACCTTGGTGGCTCTGTATGTAGAGGATTCTTTCGTACCAGAAGTTCGTGAGAAAGGCTCTCAAGCCTCTGATATTTAAAATTTATTCTGTAAATGCTCAGAAGCTGATTAGTATGTCAGGTCCAAGTTGGGCTCTTCAGGGAGAATAGAAAAGGAAATAAACCCCTAAAGTGACTTAGTTCAGTCTTGTTGAAAGCCAGTTTAAAATCTAATCTAGATTGATTAACAGTAAAAGCAAGCTGTGTGACTTCTAAAAAAACATGATTTTAACCCAGACCCACTCTCTTTTTATTTATTGCTGGTTATCTGTCTACAGATATTAATTTTTCAATGTTGTCAAGAATTGTGTGTTGACTATATGAATGCGATGGAAGGGTTAGTAGGAAGTACACAGGTTCTGGATTCAGTTACATCTGGATTAAAGTTCTGACCCTGTAATTCATCATCTGTGTGACCTTGGGGGTATTATTTAACTTACATGAGTTTCAGTTTCTACATCTGTAGAAAGGAGATTAAACTATGTACTTTCCAAGATCACTGTCAAGATTAGAAATTATATATGTAAAGTAGCAGGCACAAAGTCAGGGCTTAGTTATCAGTAGCCATTCTAAGGTTTGTCATCCAAAGGCTAGACACCCTGGAGATTTTGGGGTCCTCAGAGCTGAGAAACAATGGTCTTCCTACTGCATCTTTGTCACGGATTCCAATTTCATCATTAGCTCTACTCTAGTCAGTTAAGGGACATCCATGGATGGGCTTTCAGACAGCATGCAGGAAGAGTGAGCTACCTTTAAACCCAGTTTATGGGACTCCTAGCAAGAGTGAAATCCTTTAATGTGGTTTGTAGCTTAAAAATTTTTTTTGAAGACTTTTATCTGCTATCTTTGTAAGTGATCTTACATATTAGTCTTTATTGAAGTTCTGCTTTTTATTGATTTTAAAATTATTTATATGTTTGTTTATTCTTCGTCATACATCTCTTACCAACAAAAAGTATAAAGAATGATCATGAAACAAATACTGTGTAGCTACCACGGAACTTAAATATAAAATAAACACAATCTATCTGAAGTTCCCTGTACATCATGTGCCAACCTCTCTCATTCTTCAAGCTAGCCTCAGTCTTATTTTTCAGGTTGATTATGCCTTTCTAAAAATATTTTTACCACGTATAAATATACCCATAAACAATATGCTACTTATTTTTGAGTTTATTAAAGTTTTATAAAAAATAATCATAAATGTGTAGTGACTTTTAGCAATTTTTTAAAAAATTCATGGAGATAGTTGAGATAATCTTCCATTAATCTCTTAATTTGGTGAATTATATTAAAAGATTTTCTAATGTTCATCAGATTTTCATGTTTTAATTTAAAACCTCTCTCCACTCCAAAGAACTTTCAAAGGGTTTCCTTCATCTCAGCAATGGAAAAGCTCCCTTGTACCAAGTCCCTCTCATGCTTTGAATCTCTGTCTTACCCTGTGCTACCAGCTGGAAGAATATACATCTTTTTACAAATGGTATGCAGTATATTTCTATATTAGCTTCTAATTTGGAATCACTAAGTAGTTGGTGACTACCTCTAATCTGTGTAGCTGAAAAAAGGTCTTCAGTCTGGTTCTGAATTGTGAGTTCCCCATTGCTCTTCTGCTCTTCCTTTTAGCTGATGGTTCTGGAAGACTAGATTCTGCTTCTGGCCCTTTCATGTCCAGTCATGCCCTCTACTTCTACATTTGCTCAAAACACCAAATCCCGTGGATCTCTTTGCTGTATCCACACGCTTTGCAAAGTCATAGTTGTATCTTTACGTCTTAAAAAAATCTCCTTCTTTATTGCATCCTATAACTCAATAGTAATGGTTTTAAAAAAATCTTTGCTTTTAAACCAAAGAATATTGGTTCTTTAAATGTGCACCATAAAGGGAAATGAACCAAACACTCAAGACAAGAGATAGAAAAATAATTTCAAAAAATATATCTAGAAGTCCCCCCTGCTCCCCACGATTTTTCCCAATCTGCTTTTTATTCTGGGTAGTCTCTTGTGTTCTCATCTTTGTGATTGTTTCTTTTATTTATTTATATTACATAATGGCCCTTCTGCAGACCTTGGAGATCTGTTTGTTGTTTTTATCAACAGTGACTCACAGTGACTTGCACTGTGACCTTGGTTTTAATTGTAAACTCATTCTGTCTGTGGTCTAATTCAAGGAGGCTTTTGTTGGACCTGTATACACTTCTGCTGTTTCAGATGGCTACCAACCTGTAATTGCATTTGTCCACTTTGACAGTGTTGGCTCAATAGCAGAGAACCAGCGTCACTACTTTATCTTAGTTCCCTATACTCAGACCCCAGCTCACTTTTCTTTTTGGAGAGGTGGGAAAGCGAGTCCCTGGGGACTCCCCTCCCCTCTAAGTATATCTAGTGAAAGCCAAGGTTGTTGTGCAAAGTGAGGGACTTCCCAGAACCTTACTGGCCAGAATGCTGCATCGGAATTAGACCTTGAACTGTGCAGATGCGAGGCCAAGATTATACTTCATTTGTAATACTAATAAATATATTTCCCTGGCTGCAGCAACTCAGATTTTTTTACTTATTTATCATTTCATGCCCATTGATTTTTGGGTAATGGTAGGAGAAGATATATGATTACTAGAGTAATGTTGATCAAAGCATTGAGGTTAATCGGGCTTCCAGAAATTGAAGAGAGTGGAATGTATATTTTATTTTACTTTTAATAAGGAATAGGATAGTAGTACAGAACAGGAACACTTCATATTCACTAGTAACATGAAGACTTCTTATTCATGGCGAATTACATTCCTAGAAAAGTATTTCATTAGGAATAATTATTCTGACTCTGATTTTCTATAGAAACAATGTTATATGGTGAAAAATACTGCATATTTTCTATTTTAAAATGTTTCTCGGTGACACATTTATGTGCACCTAACATACTGAAGCTAGAATTTGACTTTTCCTCTTTTGTGATTGTCTACCCACCTTGTGCATTTTTTTAAAAAACATCTTTATTGGAGTATAATCGCTTTACAATGGTGTATTAGTTTCTGCTTTATAACAAAGTGAATCAGCTATACATATACATATATCCCCATATCTCTTCCCTCTTGCATCTCCCTCCCACCCTCCCTATCCCACCCCTCTAGGTGGTCACAAAGCACTGAGCTGATCTCCCTGTGCTATGCGGCTGCTTCCCACTAGCTATCTATTTTACGTTTGGTAGTGTATATATGTCCATGCCACTCTCTCACTACGTCCCAGCTTCCCCTTCCCCCTCCCCGTGTCCTCAAGTCCGTTCTCTACATCTGCATATTTATTCCTGTCCTGCCCCTCGGTTCTTCAGAACCTTTTTTTTTTTTTTTTTAGATTCCATATACATGTGCTAACATACGGTATTTATTTTTCTCTTTCTGGCTTACTTCACTCTGTATGACAGACTCTAGGTCCATCCACCTCACTACAAATAACTCAATTTCGTTCCTTTTTATGGCTGAGTAATATTCCATTGTATATATGTGCCACATCTTCTTTATCCATTCATCTGTCAGTGGACACTTAGGTTGCTTCCATGTCCTGGCTATTGTAAATAGTGCGGCAATGAACACTGTGGTACATGACTCTTTTTGAATTATGGTTTTCTCAGGGTATATGCCCAGTAGTGGGATTGCTGGGTCATATGGTAGTTTCATTTTTAGTTTCTTAAGGAACCTCCATACTGTTCTCCATAGTGGCTGCATCAATTCACATTCCCACCAACAGTGCAAGAGGGTCCCCTTTTCTCCACACCCTCTCCAGCATTTATTGTTTCTAGATATTTTGATGATGGCCATTCTGACTGGTGTGAGGTGATGCCTCATTGTAGTTTTGACCTGCATTTCTCTAATGATTAGTGACGTTGAGCATTCTTTCATGTGTTTGTTGGAAGTCTGTATATCTTCTTTGGAGAAATGTCTATTTAGGTCTTCGGCCCATTTTTGGATTGGGTTGTTTGTTTTTTTGATATTGAGTTGCATGAGCTGCTTGTAAATTTTGGCGATTAATCCTTTGCCTTGTACATTCTTAAAATAATTATATATGAACCTGTCTCCCTAATTAAAGAATTGTCTGTGAAGGCATGGGTTATATTTTATTCATCTTCATATCCCTAGTACTTTTATGTCCCTCAATCACAATGCCTGGCAAACGATAGTTATGCAATAATTGTTTGTTAAATAAAAAGCCCAGGAAATATCTGGTTAGAAAAATTTTCTTTAAAAAAAAAGCTTATGATAAAAAAGGAGGGACTTTATTAGTACTATCTACACTGTTTTTCTTAAATAACAAAATTACCTATCTTTACAATACTTCATTCTTATCTTTAGCCACTGTAGTTCAGATTATAAATGTAAAAAATGAATCTCAAAGGGGAAGTTGAATCAGGAGGAAATAGAAGTGTTCTGAGGGAGAAGTAGAAAAAACTAAAGTACACTAGAGTTGTATGAATAAGTGATTCAGTGAATAGTAACAGAAAAATAAGAATGTTGTTACAACTTTGATATTCTTTCTAAACATAAATTTTAGTTACCTCATTAAAGAGCTGTGGTCAGTGGAGGGACAATCAAGACCTGAGCCAAATATCAGCTGTGGAACTTTAATCATATCTCAGAAATCAAGACTTTTGTTTTTATAATTATGAGGGACCTGTGAAGCACTTTAAAAATTCCTGTGGTATTCACAGTCTTGCTGTTTTCTGGTTTGTGTCAGTGGAAAAGTCTCTTAAAACTTTCCAATGTGAAGAAAATTTACCCAATTGCTGTCAAGCTTCTGTATTTTTTGCACCTCATTTTCAGCTCCACACACTCAAGCAAGTAATCTGAACTCCAAAGTCCTCCTTTTGTGTGTTTTCAGGACATGCTTTCTGCACAAAGAATCTAATTTCAGAGACTCTCTTGGTAGAGCAGAATGACACCCAGGGTGGGGAAAAGGGTTGAATGTGATTTTGTTTTGGAGGAAACACCAGTTGCCAGGCAGGTACATAGCTGCTGCTGTAATTAGTTTCTAGAACAATAGCAGAAGTTACTAATTCTTTATCTTCTCAATTAAGAGTTCTTGATGTGTTGTTCAGATGGTAGTTGTAATTGTGTATATCTTGTAAAAAATTCACCCTATCTGAATTTGGTTGCAAGTTCTGAGACTCTTTAAGAGTCTATCTCCAAAGACAGTGATCTGGTTAACTTATTTCTTAGGTATCAAGTACTCTGCTTAATAAATAATCTTGGTCAAATATTATTTCTCCTTTGTGTCTGTTTAAACTCTTTTGCCACTTTTCCTCATCAATTCACGGAATCCAAGAGTTGAAGGGGGCATGATAGATCATATAATCCAGATTCCCAGGAAATGCAGGCTTTGCTCTGTCATAGCTCTGACAACTTCTGCTTTACACGGTAATGAAACAATCTCCACCCTTAATCCATTCTATGGAAATGTAGTATTTAAAAATTTAAAAAATATATCTAAGCTTTAACTATAAGCTGCCCCTCCCCAGCTGTCACCTATTTATAAAGTTGTGCTTTGTATCCTGAGGCTGCTAGTCAGGTTCCTCTTTGATAGCTTTATATAATCATCTAACTTTACCCTTCCTTCCCATACAGTCACAGAAGGTTGGTTCTACTGACTCTCACTTCTCATAAAATATTATAAGCCAAGGTGATGTGCCAGCAGTCAAGTGAATGGAAGTTACTGTTCTTTGCCATTAATATAGAATAAGGTATCAGCCTCTTTAATCTTTAGCTTTATACTTTTTTATGAGGTTTTGATCTCCCTGTACTTTACCCTCTTAATTATTAGAAAGAGATGAGCATAAACACTACTGTGTATAAAATAGATAATCAACAAGGACCTACTGTATAGCACAGGGAACTATATTCAGTATTTTGTAATAACTTATAAAGGAAAAGAATCTGAAAAGGAATATATATATACATATGTATATATATAACTGAATCATTTTGCTGTACACCTGAAACTAACACAACATTGTAAATCAACTATACTTCAAAAAATTTTTTAAAAAAAAGAAAAAAAAGAGAAAGAGATGAGCAGTTATTACTTTGATCTTTGTTCACTAGACCAAAGGACTTCAACTTTTGTTTGTAGTAAATAAAAAACCTTAACCAAGTTAGTAAGGATTTAATTTTCTGAATCTAAGTTATATTTATATAAATATAAACATAATATTAGTATATTGTATGCCTTTTCCCTTAATTTTATTTTTTCCAATTCATTTTTTACTTATTTGCAATTTAAAAATAGATTGGAGGAAAGAAGATTGAGGCAAAAAACCCTCTATTTTTGATTCTCAAAAAAAGTTTTTGGTAGATATTTTTATTTCCACTTAACAGATAAGGAAACTGACTTTCAGAGAAGGTATTAAATTTACCTAAGTTTACATATCTAACAAGCGGCCTTAAAAAAATCTTCACAAATAGGAAACGGAACAGTAATACAACTAGAAGGCCCATGAAACAACACTGACATAAGCAAATAATATACTCAGGTCAAGGTTTTAATAGATCGTGGGGAAAGAAATAAATCTAGGATGAGATAAAAAAAGAAATACTCAATATTATGAAGCTATAATTAACAAAATTATTCAGTTAAAAATTAAATCAATAATTATTCCTAGAAGATTCCAGAAAGGGAGACAAATGAGAAGAGGTAGAAAAGTGCCATCTTGAATACTGGATTTCATGAAACAGTTCAGTTAAAATTGAAGATAATGATAGTAATACTTGATAAATAGTAGTACTACATTAATAAATACTAATACTAATATAAATATAGATAAAGATAATACTTAATACCTGTCATGTTTATAATTTACAGATTTATTTCTCATGTTACTTTATTTATTGATCAAGTTAATAATTCCAAAGAAACATGTGAATTTGAAATGGTTGAAGCAAAATTAGTCAAATACTGCATGTGTGATTCTTGATATAGAGACATGTGTTCAGTGCCATTTTCCCATGATCTCCGGGATAGATAGGCTGGTGACTGCCAGCCAGCAAGTGTACACGTAAGAAAGAGCTAGAAAAGGATTCAAGATACTGTTTAAACCAATTTAAGAGAATCTGATAGAATCCATTTTTTAAAAATAAAAATATGTGTATATATCATATTATAGCAATAGGAAGAACCCGCCCAACGTAGGAAAGAACATGAATTTGAAGTCAAGGAAGTTTGACTTCTGATCGTAACTTACTCTTTAAAAGATAGAACCAAACATTTTAATTCTTTGGTCTTTATTGATCTGTAAAATAAGGGGTTTGGATAAGGTCAGTGGTTCTCAGTTGGGACCTAACCAACCTAACACCTTGAGGTGTGTTAGGAACGGTGGGTGCTTTCATGTAGAAAACTCTGGAGCAGTCGCTCTGTGGCACAGGGAACTCTTGGTATTAAGTGCCTCACAGAGTTCTGTGGATCATGTTACCCACAGCCCACTTATTCAGGAGGTATTCATCTTTACTAATTTACTTTCTGAAGAAGGAAACCACAAAACAGGTTCTAGTTAGAGAAATGGTAATTTTTTCCCTAAGTTTAAGGAGAGCTAGGCAGATTTCTTAAAGGAGCTACCTTAAATAATCAGATGTTTTTATTCAGAGGAAATACATCATACATACGCTGCGAGACATTCCAGTGACTTGAAAGGAAGGACGACCTAAAGCAAATAGGGCCAAATCCCTAAAATCAGTGCTACCTGAATAATTTTAGGAGACCAAGATATGAGGTCATTGCATTGAGCTAAACCTAAGTGATCAGTTTTCTGTAGTTATCTAGTTTTGTAAATTTCCACTTAAGATTTCTAAGCCAAACCATTTAGCCTTGATAAAACCTTCCTTAAGAGAAACACAAAAGTATTTTCAAGCACCATTGACTTTTACTTGGGTTTTCCAAGCAAAACTGTTTACTAAGAAACACTTTATTTATACTCTCAGTAGATAGGTTAAGCTTTATCTGACGATGCTGGAAAATTCTCAGGAAGTGCCTCAAACAGAAATGATACATTTTGCTCTATTTTAGGATTATTGCTGAAGTCACAAAGCGTCATGGTGTTTGAGTTTGGAATGTTTCCCGTGCTTTTATCCTTCCTGAAGTACATCAAACAGAAATGATAAAGACTCTCTAGCATTGCTCAAAGCTGCTGGAATATCTACTAACAAATTTTTGGTTGCTAAAGATTGCTTCCCCAGTTTTGGAAAAGAAAAAGTAATTTGGGATAAGTCAAGTTTAGCATCTAGCCTTGGTAGAAATCTACATGAACCAAAATACCGACTTCTAGGAACCTTACACTTTGAGAATCATACCATCTTAGCCAGCAGATTCCTACTTGTTGAATACAGCTCGGTGAAGAAGCAGCCATTACGTGTGTGAGAACTGAGAAAAGAAAGTTTCATAAATTTAAAGTGATTGGTCCGAGTGGAGAATAAAATATCTAAAAGAGAAAGTGAAATTTAAAAAAGTCTGCACCCTCCTAGATTTTGTATAATGAGAGCAGTAGATAATCATTGTGTAATTGGTTTCATTTTTAGGTAACTTGAAATACCAGTAGGAAAAACAGGTTTACCTTTATTTTCAGAAAGTGAATGTTTTTTGAAATGAGTTGAAGGGGTTTTTTATAAGTTGGATGGAAATTATGTCCGAAAAATGAGATGAAAACAGTGATTTAGCAGCAACACGCTTTCTCGGTTGCACCTGTGCTCAGCTGCAAGCAGCATAAAGTGCCCCAGGAAGTAGCATCTATTTACCACTACAGTGGAAGGGAAGCAGGGCAGTCCTCCGGCAAAATCATAAAGCACAGAGAGTGAGATTAAAACAAACTCAAACTTCTTTTGATGTATTGGGAAGACCTCTTTAAAAAATAACATTCTCTCCATTGTCAAGGCTCCCTCACTTCCTTAAAAAATACCCAGAGGTGTCTTTCCACCTGCCACCTCCTAATTTGTTATTTTCAATTTCGTGTGAATGAGTGTGAGTGAGTTTCATGTATTCCTCTTACTGTAGAATATTTGTATTTGCAACTATTTCTCTAAACCTCGTACATTAGGATGTAAGGGCCACTGAGACAGGTGATATTTTTTACATTTTTTTCACTGATGTATTCCTCAGAGCTCAGAAGCATTTGCTGAGTAGACTTGAGTCTGTGATGAAATTATTTAGAGGTAGAACGCCTGACTGTCCATCATCTGGTTTGGCCATTTTAGGAGTTGGGGGTGAAGAACAGAAAAATTGAGGTGGACCATCTTAAGCCACTTTGCAACTAGATAAAGTGAAATCAGCTCCGTAAATTGTAAGTTAGTTTGATTTGTTCTGCCACACAGTGTGGTTTATTGAGATGCAGAAGAAAAGCTGTGGGCATGGTACCACCTGGTGGTAAATGTTCCCCTGGTCTCGGTGCTCCTCTGTCATGGGCACCCGGCCTATGACATTGACCACTGAAGACCAGAATCTTTAGATATACCACATCTCCTCTGTTTTGCGGGTCACTGGCATTACACCTCACTCCTGAACCCTGGAGATGCCCTAGGTGAGAAAATCCCCACGGCGGCTCATTCTAGGCCCCTCCCTTGCACGTCTCTGCCTGTTCCCTGTTTCCATTTACATTCCTCTTCCCTGCTCTTGCAAGGGTCATGCCCTCTCTCCTGATGGCTCCCCTTCCTTTCTTCTGCTAGAAAGTCCCCAGGGCTGGGAAAGAAGGGTATGATCTGATTGCCAGGTATATATTGAATATTCCATCTCTCTATCTCAAAGTTTTCATCAAACCTTTCAGCACTGTTGCACATAGTGATTATATATATTGTGGCTTCTGTTCCTTAAGTACCCATTTTAGAAAAAATACTATGAGTTTCAATCTTACAACACACTTTCAAGATGGGCATTTTTATTAACAGTTGAGGAGATTGAGACAGAGAGAAGTTGCTGGTTATATTCCTTAGATGTTACATGAGTATTCATACTAATTATTAGTCCAGCGGAGTTTGTTCAGTCCTTAAACCAAACGGAAGAAACATTGCCAAGAGCATTTTTTAATGTGTAAGAAAGTTGGTTAGATTTCTTACAAAAATTTCCACTTGGCAGATCAAAAAAACTGAATTAATTGGTTTTTAACCTGACATTCTTAAATTGTGCTAGATAAAGTCAAAATGCATATATAAAAAACAGAAATTCTTCCTCTTCAGAAGCTTGTATGTAATTAGAAAGCGAAGGGATTGAATCGTCTCTCTTTTAGTTTCACATTTCCTTTCCTTTTCCTATATTCATGTTCTGTGTCAGTTCATCCTTTTGGAAAATTGCTCATTCTGTGCCAGCTTCACACTACTGTCGTGTCACAGTATAAATTCCATCCTGTTCGTTCATTCCCACAGTTACTTGTTTCCATGGGGGACTGTTTGAGGTAGTGGCAACCCAGGATTCCAAACTGGAGGCCAAGGGGGTACACCTGGCCGTTGATGACCCAGATATCACTTTATTCTAAAAATTGAGCCAACGTTTACATATTAGGAGAGTTCTCATAAAAATCCTGATTTCTGGATTCTTTTAAAAAATCTAGGCACACTAGTTATAGCTGGAAGTGAGTATCTGCTGCCTTGTTTAATCAGGCATGTTCTTTCCAATCAGCCACAGTCTCTGTCCCTTTGTATTTCATAGTCTCTGTCCTATTGTATTTCTGATGCTGAGACTGAGTGTCCATTTGCAGTATTGAAAAATGAATGACACTGGAATGTTAGAATTCTTGCATTCCACTCCACTCCACTCCACCCCACCCTATAGATACCAATGTCTGCAGACTCCGCTGTAGCCATCTCTACCTCTGGAAAGAAATAGTCAATTGGTGCAAGTTCTTGTCATTTGTGAGCTCAAGGAGGCCCTTCTGAAATGCTGTTTCACCCGCAGGCAACGCCGTCATCTGGAGACCTTCACTAAGAGAAAAGTCATTTCTTAGGACTAGGATTTGATCCCACCTTGTACACCAGTGATACAAGATCAGATCTCCAGAGAGCAGGATTTTCCTCAGAGCTGTGTATTTCATCTATTTCCCACAACCTCTAGAATCTCAGAAACCTCACAAGTGGTTCAGGATGGTGTTTGAGGATCCACATACTTATGGTTAAGGACCTTGCTCAAGGTCACACAGAGGCAGAACCAGTATTCAAAGTCAGGTCACTGGCACTCTAAATCACCAGGCTTGGAGCTCCAGAAATATTGGTCAGATACATAAATGAGTCTATAAGGTGATACAAAATGTTATTCATATCATGTAGTTATAAAGGTTAAGTTAGAACCTCAGAAATTTGAGAATTCCCTTGATTTCTCTTTCTCCCTATCACCCATCAGTAGTCTATTTCACTTTCATTATACATCTCAGATCTGTCCATTCCCTCCATCTGCACAGTCATCACCTGAGTCTGACAGGCACCCATCTCTCAGGTAGACAGGTACGATAGCACCTTAACCAGTCTCCGTGCTTCCACTTTCCTGCCCTTTGCAGCCTGTTCTCCACACTGAGGCCACAGTGCACTGCGCACTGCTCTTATCTTACCATAAATGAGATCTTGTCACTCCTCTGCTTAAACCGTTCCTTCGTTTACATAGTGACCTCAGGAAAAATGTCAGAATCCTTAATGCCTTTCAGAATCCAGCAAGGCTTTGTCTGCCCTGCCTCTGCCTGGTCTCCATCCTCACCCGGAATTGTGCTGAACTTCCCCTATAGCAGCCCTTTCTGTTTTAGGGCCTTCCCACATGTATTCTCACCCCTGTTATTTGCTTATTTAACTCGGACTGATCTTTTCCAAAATTCCATAGAGAGATTCTTCATCACCCCTACTTAGTTCTTTGATACACACACACACACACACACACACACACCTTTTCTCACTGTTTTTTTTTTTACTTCATGTTAATTCTCACTGTTTGTAGCTATATAATTAATTAATTGTGTCACTATGTATTGTCAAACCCCTGAACAGGGACACATCTCTGCTGTTAACTTTCCGTGCTACAGCACTAAACACATACCATGTTCCTAATAAATACTTGTTCCGTTAATTTGCATAAGATATACGCAGGGACATGGGCTTTCCAGAAGGGCAGGAGGCAGAGATGTAGGTAAGGTACCTGGAGCAGACTGATTTTTTTTTTTCCTCCAGATAACGGTGTGGCCTTGTTGATTATGAGTTTGCTCTAGGTTCAAGAGTGCCCAAACTTTGACGACATTCGTTTTTTTAGTCGAAGTGCTTGATAATTAGCAGAGCATCTCCCAGAATGATACAAGCTCTGACTAGAAAAGAGCTTGGCACAGCAATTGGGTAATTTCTTGGATCGTGCCGGGGTCATTGCAAATGGAGGGAAATAAAAACAGTTGAGGAAATACAGCTGAGTTGCTGTGAGGTTAGCTGTAGGCGCTGAAAGTGGCTAAATCAAGGCTGACTCTCTTGTTCCTGGCTCTTCTCATTTAATCTTCATAATTCCTTAATGTAGGTAATATCGTCTTCATTTTATAGCTTGGGCTGCATATTCAGCATCCCTGGCAGCCTTCCTTTCCATTGGAGAACCAGTAGCTTGAAGAGGCCCCACTGAGCTAGACTGTCTTTCTGTTCTGTGTGCCCAGGCCACTTCTGAGAAGTTTACGATGCCTTCGCTAATTAAGATGGAAACCTAATTCAACCTACAGGGTATATTAGAGGTGAGCTAGGGAGAAGAGTGAGGTTGTCTTCTCCAGCTATTCTGTAACCTGTGTGAAACTCTGAAGCAGAAAAAAAAAAAATCTAAAAACTGTTACCTGAGATATAGTAAAAGTCGAAAACGTAACTATAATTATTAGGTTGTACACTTCTCAGAGTAACAGTACCCTACTATTAGGAAGAAAAAGTACTTGCTAAAATATGCAAATCAATAAGCAATAAAAATTGTTTTTCATTTTCTTGGTACATAGAGCTGGGAGGTATTAGGTGGCTATGAAAGTTGACATTTCCTCTCTGTTCTAAGTGACACATTATAATTTAACCTGTTGCTATGCCCCAAATTATTCCCAACGGATCTTGGTTGTGTGCATACAAGAAAGTGAGCAGAAATTTGAGGATTAATCTCTTCAAAATTCTTAGGGACTACATGACTCCTATAAAGTTCCTTGTGAGTTTCTTGATTTGTTTGAAAGTCTTTAGAATGAATGTGGAGCCTTGCTGAAAAGAATAACACACTTAGTTAAGAATACTAGAAGATAGCTTTGTTTTTTTTTAAGAAAATTTGCTTCTAGAAGACACCATTGTTAACTGCTAAGAAAAACTAGGTTCAGCAATACTTGAATGAACACATCTGTAAACAGTTACCTGTTGCCATGTATGATAAACCCAACTACTAAGATAGGAGTAAAGTAAAACTTTCTTTCATAGGTATATTGAGAGAAACAAGTTTTTGGTTATGTCATTGCTGTCTGCACATGAAATTTTTGAAATGATCATGTCCAAATTCAAAATTGGAGGCTGTGGATACTTGAAAAAAAAAATTTCCCCAAGCCAATTTTATATACTGAATTGACTGACATTCTGTCAATATACCTTGCATATATGATGCCACAATCTGAATCTAAATCTTCGATGGGTTTTGCCAGTAGTGAGCTCTGTGCATCTGAGCAGCAGATACAAGCAGCCCCAGTGTAGTCTTCACTTAGCCATCTAGGGACATCCTTATATGTTGCATAACAGTCATGAATAGTCAGGGTGCAAATTTCCTCATGATTATTCTTAAGGAAACACATTGTGGATAATAATCAAAATGAAGTGAGGCAGGAATGATAGATATTTCCCTTTTTAAAAGGATTCATTTGAACAGCAACAAAATTGGCTCAATTCTTGTGTATTTTTCCTCCACTGAATTCTTCTCTTAGTGAGGTCATTGCTAGGTTTTAAATGGTGTTCATGAAAAGCTATAATCATCTTTTGTGATTATAAAAGTAGGCTGGGGCTTCCCTGGTGGCACAGTGGTTGAGAGTCCACCTGCCGATGCAGGGGACACGGGTTCGTGCCCTGGTCCGGGAAGATCCCACATGCCGCGGAGCGGCTGGGCCCATGAGCCATGGCCGCTGAGCCTGTGCGTCCGGAGCCTGTGCTCCGCAACGGGAGAGGCCACAGCAGTGAGAGGCCCGCGTACCGCAAAAAAAAAAAAAATGTAGGCTGAAATGCAGAGTTGAAGATAATGTAAGAAGGAAAATATAGGAAAGCATGTGAATAAGACAATCACTCGTGGTTCTGAAGAGGGTTATTATTTATCCGCTGATCAAAAAGGCTTTTATTACGCTGAATAACACTTTACTCATGGGTCCACCTAGATTCCTGCTGAGTCAGTCACAGAAAAGAAGTGAACTTGTATGTGTACTCTATGGTGTACGATTTTGCTTTATCGTGAAAAATAACCTTTAAAATCCACAGATCTACTCTTTGAGTTTTAACATGATTCTACTGAAGCTGTAGGATGCCCAGGCTTTGGCCACCTGGGAATACGAAGTGGTTGTGACCATCTGAAGTAACAGTTGTGCTACTATGCTGTCTAGGAGGAAGAGACATAAGAGATGTGCCCTTGTTCTTTAGACGCTCACATTTTGTTTATGAGAGAATTTACCTCATCCTTGATTACACATGCTCTTGAGCTATCCTTGAAACAGGGATTAATTATCTAGTTAGGGTTCACTAGGGAAGAAAAATACTTCATACATATTTACACATTCTTAAAATCCTACAAATCGAGGAACCATAGAATGTCAGAAGCAGGAAGAGACATTAAGAACCGTTCTAGTCTATCCCCTTAAAGTGCCAATTGGGGCCGTCATTCCTTTGAAACATTATGAAGGAATATTTTAGGGAGTTTTTCAAAAAGGAAATAAACAAGTTATCTGGGCTATTAATTTATTTCACTTGAGCAATTTTGAAGCAACCCAAATGTCTAGGCCAATTTTGAATGCCAAGGACAAGCAGAGATTTTAATCAAAGGAACTTACGTCTTTGACCTTATTTTGTTGAGCACAGAAGAGGAAACTAGGGAATTAACCTTAGAGCAGCAGGAGTGAGAATTATGTCTGTACATTTCTCTGAAAAGTTTAGTCCGTGAAATTTGAAGAGCTGGCATAATTGACACCTTTAATTAGGAAGTTAGAAAAGAACTTGCATTCCATTTTTATACATGAATTCAGAAACATTATATTTTTCTGGAGTGAAAACTTTTAATAACGCAGGAGTGTGATTTGCATACCAGTCCTATAATGTGTTATTATCATTCTGCTAAGAAAGAAGAGGACTCTCAGAGAGGTTAAATAATCAACAAGTATGCAGAACTTCTGAGTGGCATAGCTACCATTTGAAACTAAACTTGTCTGATCTCCAAAGCCAGAGTTCAGCCTACTGACTACGGCCTAGCATCTAATGGGCAACATTTGAAAATGGCGTGGACACCCAAATCTGTAAAGAAAAAAAGAACAGGGGACTTCTCCCTCCACCCCGCTCCTTATTCTGTACAGCAGGAGACTCTTGTCCACTTGCCCTGAATCCTGGCTGAGGGATATCAGAGGAGGAAAAAAATGATAGCACCTCACCACAAAATTTGGTGGTATTTTGAAGTCTGGTCTTGTTCCCAATCCACCTGCTATTCTTCTCTTTTTAGAGTCCTAAACACCTGTTCTAGTTGTTGTGTTACCTCTGCATATAACAGCTACGCAACAGTAAGGGAGACAAGATGGCGTGTGCTTACTCCATCTTACGCAGAACCAGCCTTTTAAAAATTTATTTATTTAAAAAAATTTTTTAATTTATTTTTTATACAGCAGGTTATTAGTTATCTATTTTATACATATTAGTGTATATATGTCAATCGCAATCTCCCAGTTCATCCCACCACCACCACCACCCTGCCACTTTCCCCCCTTGGTGTCCATACATTTAGAACCAGACTTTCTTAAATGAATTTAAAATACACAGAAATAATAGAAGGGGAAAGATTTGGGAAATAGTCTGGTCCAAGCTTCCAGACTAGAAACTTCTTTATTCTAAGAAATCTCTAAGGAAGAAGTTTTCATATCCTTTCCCAGCTCCTTCCAGTGTGAGGTCACTTTGTTGGGTAGAAAATTCCATAGATAAGGATGGAATCTTCTTTATTGGTAAAGGGAATTCTTATTTAACATGTCATTTAATACAACTCACCAAATTTTGAGTGCCTACTATAGTTGAAAAACCAATATTTTGAGAAATGGAGAACATGCTGGTGGTCAGCCTCCCCTTGTCCCTCCCTCATTGGTATCACCACTTCTTCCTCAGTGTTAAGCTGGACAAGCTAATTTGGCTTCTCTTTGAAATTATACGTACTTATGATCCAGCAGCTTCGTCCCTTAAGAGACGTTTCCTCACCCTGTCTTCAGCACCTAGCAGGGCAAAGGACCAATAAGTGCTCCTAAATGTTGGATGAATTGTCTTGAGGCTGGAAACTTTAGAAATGTGGCCCTCAATTTAAAGAAACTTAGGAAATATGAACATTTTTAAAAGAAAGAACATATGGAGGCTTTTCCTGTATCCTTTCCAGTACAGACTACACTCTAGAAACTTTGCCTTTTCATTAGAAGTCTCCTTTCTCGGGGCTTCCCTGGTGGCACAGTGGTTAAGAATCCACCTGCCAAGGTAGGGGACACAGGTTCGAGCCCTGGTCCGGGAAGATCCCACATGTCGCGGAGCAACTAAGCCTACTGAGCCTGCACTCTAGAGCCTGGGAGCCACAACTACTGAGCCCATGCGCCACAACTACTGAAGCCTGTGTGCCTAGAGCCCGTGCTCCACAAAGAGAAGCCATCGCAGTGAAAAGCCCACGCACTGCAACGAAGAGTAGCCCAACGAAGAACGAACACTGCTGAAAATAAATAAATAAAATTTTATATATATATATATATATATATATATATATATATATATATATATATAAAAGAAGTCTCTGGGGCTTCCCTGGTGGCACAGTGGTTGAGAGTCCGTCTGCTGATGCAGGGGACATGGGTTCATGCCCTGGTCCGGGAAGATCCCACATGCCGCGGAGCGGCTGGGCCCGTGAGGCCATGGCCGCTGAGCCTGTGCGTCCGTAGCCTGTGCTCTGCGACGGGAGAGGCTACAACAGTGAGAAGCCCGCGTACTGCAAAAAAAAAAAAGAAGTCTCCGTTTTCTAATTTTTTCAGAAGGTGTAGGTATTTTGTATTTTCATGTTTCCCTGCAAATGTGTCCCTAGGACACTGCATTTCTACTGTTAGGAAAAGTCCGTTGATAGACTGAACTCTTTAAATTTTCAGTTTCATTTATAGCTTTGTATAGTTTCAACTGCTTTCCTTCTCACAACTGAATTCAATAATGCTTAGTAAGTCCAGGGTTAATGATGTCAGTCAGGGCTGACTTGTCACTGTGCAGAGAGTGACAGGGAGACAAATAGAGATGTGGTTTGGTGTGACGATAGGTGGAAATAACTTTAGGTTCTGCTGATGCACCGGTTACAATCTAATCTAGTCCTCTTTTTTCCCCCTGCTTCTTCCCATATCCTTTGAGAAGGAGAAGTATCTCGCCTCTACCTATGTGTGTAGGTATATGCTTCTGCATATAAAGTCTCTGATTATTTGCATGCATTATATTCTGTAGTTATGCAAGCTAAACACAAGCATAAGGAAAATAAAAACAATGGAGATCACAGGGAGGCAGTCACTGCTGAAGTGCTCTTTGGAAGCCTTTTCCAGAACGGCGTGTAAAATCTGGAAATTACCTCTCAGTTATTTGTTCTGCTCAAACACCGCATGTAATCATTAATATTTAAAGTCTATTTTACTTCACTTCTGTTTAGTCTGAAGACTTTGGACCTAGGGAAAACAAAATTGTGGTTTAGATGGCCAAGGACAGCGAATTATCTCTACTTTAAAGGATGACAAGAAAAGTCAGCCATCAGTGGGTCAAAAATGATTTCTTAAGATCTTAAACCAAATATTATATTTGTACATGACAAAGTCTTTTCCTTCTTGCTCAATTAAAAACGAAACAAAAGAAACAAAAACCCAAAACCTGCTTGAATTGCCAACTAAGTAATGTTTAGTCACTGGATTCATTTACTACCAATCTGAAAGCTGAATTGGCAGAAAATAAAAACCCTGGCAACTCATTGTTAGGTTGTAGACTTCTTGGAGCACTGTAACATTACAGAACTCAGACAAAAATATCCCTCAAATGTGTCCTGAAGTATCTGGCCTTAGGTTAAGTGAGCTGGTCAGAGGCCTAGTGGGTACCATGGTTTTTATGAATGAGCCTTCGTACGTTGCTCATGGATGCCCAGTTTGGCACTTGAGCAGAAGTGCATTGACGTGTGCACAGTGAGAAGGTTCTTGACAAAGTAGTATCTGACAATGCACATGTCTTAGAAGTGATGCAATATTTAGTTCTGCTGAATTGCATTAGAAGAGGAATGAAATGGACTGTTTGTTTCCCCCCAAAATTCATATGTTGAACTCCTACCCCCTAGTGAGATGGTATTTGGCCTTTGGGAGGTTATTTGGTTTAGATGAGGTCATGAGGGATGGGATTATAAGAAGAGGAAGAGAGACCAGATCTCTCTTTCTCTGCCATGTGAGCTCTCCATGTGTGCCAGGAAGAGGGCTCTCCCCAGGAACTGAATTGGCTGACACCTTGATCTTGGACTTCCCAGCTTCTAGAATTGTGAGATATAAATTCCTGGTTGGTTGGTTGCTTAAGCCAACCAGTCTATGGTATTATGTTATGGCAGCCTGAGCTGACTTATACAGTGAGCTACGGAAATGAAAATATAATAAGAACATTTGAAATCCCCACACCTCTATTAGTTCCTGACTTGCTTAGAGTGTTATGTATAAAGAAAGAAAATCTTAAGCTTTTGAAACTGCTTAAGTTAAACCTTAATAATTCTGAGGAAAATAATTGATAGATGTTGAATTGCACATCATTACTGGCAACTGTTCAGCTTTTGACTTTCAAATAAAATCTCAGTCTAGAACCTCAAAGTAATGTGGCATAAATCAATTTTCAGATTTATTTTTTTTCTTCAGAGCTCTGTGTAAGGTATTTTTCTAGCATTTGGTAATTTTCCAATCACAATAATACAGACTGTTAGAAAACTCTTACGCTATTTCAACTGAAAGTAAGTGGGAGCATGCCGTTCTAGAAATAACAAAAAATATTTTATTTATTTCAAACTATAGCAATGTATTTTACATATATATAGCTCGCACAAAGAATGAATGGAGAAATATGCAAAATTGGAAACTCAGAAATACCTTTTACATCAACTTACTCTAGGGGCCTTACATTGCATTCATATCTGAAAAGTTTAAGGTTTTCCAAAATAAAAAAAAAATGAAGTGCTTCTCGAGTCAGTGTTGAACCTAAACTCAGTTTCATGTGGTCAGTGACATTTCCTTCTAATTTCTTTCCCTATGGGAAATCTTCTCAAGCCTTCAAACAGTGCATCAGATTTTAATTCAGCTCAGATAACTACCTAGAGAGCTATGAGTTGTGTGTGACTTTTTTTTTTTTTTTTTTTTTTTTTTTTGCGGTATGCGGGCCTCTCACTGTTGTGGCCTCTTCCATTGTGGAGCACAGGCTCCGGACGCACAGGCTCAGCGGCCATGGCTCACGGGCCTAGCCGCCTTGCAGCGTGTGGGATCTTCCCGGACTGGGGCATGAACCTGTGTCCCCTGCATCTGCAGGCGGACTCTTAACCACTGTGCCACCAGGGAAGCCCGTGTGTGACTTTTTAAAATACTTTCTGGAGCAACCAGTTTGAAGGACTCCTTTCTTGAAAGGTTGAGGGATTCCCTAGGATCACCTGATTTAAGTATTGCAAATATGGGCCAGGCACTGACTTCAGGTGTGGGAGTGAGTATGTAATTTCCCAACATGGGGGGCACCTGATGGAGATGCACATATGATAAGATCCAACTAGGTATCTTCTTATCTTAAAACTAAACAAATAATAAAGTGAAATAAAATAGAAAACAAGTCTCTACAAAGGTGAAGTAATCTAAAGCGTACGTGCTGTGATGGAAGCACTGTTCTGCTCCTGCATAGGGCCAAATGCCCCTCTCGTGGACTGGCTTTTACTCCCTCTTTGCTTACCTGACTCCTATAATTTCATTTTCTTGTTCTTTCATCATCGACGTCTTCCTCTCTAATGAAATATTTCTATTAGCTTAAAAATGCCATATTTCCTATCTTTGAAAAAAATCTTTCTGCTCTATCTTTTCAGCTACTGACTCATTTCCTTGTTCTCCTTTATTAGGAAAACTCCTTGAAGGAGCTGTCTAGACACGCTGCTTCGATTTCCTCATTTCCTTTCCTCTATACCGTTCCTGTCACACTTGCTTCTCCATCATTCCACTGAAATTTCTCCTTCATGGTCACTACCAGTCTCCGTATTGTCAAACCTGGGATCAATTCTAGCACTTACTTGATTTCTCAGAAACTTCTGATATAGCCGTTTTTTTCCTTCTTGAAATATTACTCAGTTGGCTTCGAGGACAAGATCTCCTGGGATCCTTTCTCTTACTGGTCACTCATTCTCAGCCTCCTGTGCTGGTTCTTTCTGCTCTTCCAATCTCTAATTAATGGAATTCCTCAGGGATTCATTCTTCCCCATTTCTTTCCTAACTATACTTTCTCCCCAAGAAATCTCATCAGCTTCCATGGCTCTAAATAATGACCATAAGCTTCTAACTTCCAGATTTTAATTTCCAGATATGATTTCTTCCCAGAGCTCAGACTCATATATTCCACTTGCTATTCCACACCTGTATTTGGAGGTCTAATAGGAACTTCAATTCTAATTTGCCCGAAGATAACTCCTAATATTCCTTCTCCAGCCTGCCCCTGCTCCAGTCTTCCCAAACTCAGTATTTAGCACATGATTTTTCTGTTGCTCAGGTCAAAAATGTGGGAGACATCTTGACCCCTCTCATTTCATAATACATTTTCAAGACCTGTTGACTCTACTTTCAAATTATATGCTGACCTCAATTTGTTTGTTATATATTGTTGTGCAATGCTACCTGAAATTCATTGAGATAGTCTATGTATTTGTAACGTTTTGAGTTTTCCTTTTAATTGAGGACTTTGTGCCTTCTGAAATTTATTTTTGTACATACTTAGATGGATTCTATTTTTTTCTCCCTGTATCTCCTTTCATATTTATGTTGCCGTCAGTCTGCTCGCAGGGAGCTAGTCCGTGACCAGTTTTACAATGATATTTTACTCTTTTTTCACAATGATACTGTGAACATTGGGAATTCAGTCACAGAGCCAGCAATCGGCTTGTCTCAGATTCTGGTTGTGAGGCTGTGTCATTGTCACCCTGCCTCCTGAGGTTCAGAGCTTCCAACAAAGTAATTGCTGCAGGTTGACAAATGGTCAGTCTCTTTTTATGCAACAGGAGAGTACTATTTAAGCCCTGGTTTTAAGTAGTGATCATGAACCTTGTCTCCTGTCTTATATGGAGATCTTTTAGTGTCATTGTCCCCCAGAAACTTCCCTTTACTACCACCTACTTCCTGCCCAGGAGTCCACAAAGCCTAGATTTGAGGTCTACTCTTTTGTATTTGATCCACTGATATGTTAAACTTTTTCTAAGCCCAATTTTGTCTCATTCTTTTTATCTATTAATATTTTATGTCTTCATCATTTTTTTTCAAGCAGGAGAGTTGAGTTACAGCAGGACGATTGGAAGTCAGGGATTCACCTTTGCTTTAATTCAAACAGTAGTTCCAATGATGTTATATTTCTAATCCCCAAGGTAGACTGTTACAAAGATATTTTAATCCACGAATAACTTTACATATCCTTCATATCATACCATGTAGACAGCTACTGACACATCAACAGAGCTTGGGAGCACTTGATTGATTGGTGAGAGGGAAGCAGAGAACATTTTCTTCTACAACTACCTGTCTTCACATGTGTCTTTGAAAATATCAGTGATATAAAAATGACTGCAGGATGAATGACATTGGGTGGAGTCTTAGCGCATTACTGCTATGGAACAATAGCAGGGGTTTTGGCTCCTAGAAAAATTTCAATCTAAAATATCAATTCAAATGTATAGAACAGTAATTCTGGGTCAGACACTATGTGTGCTAGATGTTTTCACACATTACATATTTTCATTCTCATTTTATAAATGGAATTTCAAAAGGTTATATTACTTACCCAGTTGGAGTAGTCTAGATTTGAATTCCAAATTGCAATTTATTCTGTGTTACTAGCCATTCGTAGATGAGGATGAGAAGGCATGGGTTCCACAAGAAAAGAAGACTCATTAGACTGATACAAGTTTCTTTTACATTTGATTTAGTTCTCACTTATAAATCTCAGCTGCTGTCATTTCAACATTTTTCATTCATTCCTTCATTCTCTCAATATACATCATGCATGTGTGCACCGTGCTAGACGTGGGTCTACAAAGTCAAATACGACATGGTCATTGACTCTAACCTACTAGAGACAATTATTCTTCCCATTTAACATCCCTAGTAACTGTGAAATGTCTTAGATCTGGCAACAAAATGTATACATATTTTCAGCCTTGAATCATTTACAAAGTATATTTATCCACTATTTTATATAAATGGGTAATGACTTAGTGAACAGGTCAACTCTTTCAGGCATATACTTTTCAGTGGAAATATTTCTCAAAGAAAACAACTTTATATGTGACATTAAAGGTCCATATTAAAAATATTTTTATGATCTTAAGTAAAATTTTTATGATCTCAGAGTAAAATTCTGCATGTGTAAAGAAGGCATTATAATAAATATTCAAAATTCTCTACAGCAATATGTGTGGCGCATACACTAATTACTGAAATAAATATATAGCATGACTCCCGTTCATATGAATTCATGAATTTTTCCCTCCTACTAATTGTAAGTAACTTTAAGGCACAGAATATGTCTCATTTGTCACTTTTTCCACTGGTTAACTTAGCATCTAGTAGATGCTCACAATACATGTGTAAAATGCATTATTTACTGAATGGATATTCAAGGTTGTTGGTTGAATGGACAGACTGTAGGGAGGAATGGGTGAATGAATTGACGACTGTGTTTACATGCAACAGTCTAACACTTCATCGTGTGTCTTTAAAAAGCCTGATAGTTTTTGCCGGGCATGTACTTCGTATTTGGCTTATTTTGCCTCTTTGTCTTAGAAACATGGGGCTACAAATAAATGCCAACTTCTTCTTTTGTATCTGGCTACCAGGCAATTTCTGTTATTACAAATTTGAAAAGCTCATCCAAACTACGTTTTTTTCTGGATTTATCTACTTAAATACCTAGATTGTCAACAAGCGCTTGAAATTATTTTCTTGTACATAGATTTTCATTACAGTGGTACTTGGTATAACATGAACTGAACTAGTCTGCTATAGAATACATTGTTTTTAATTGTTGGATGAACATAAGTAATAAGACATGCCATGTAACTTTCTACCTGACAATGAAATTTTTCATTATATCTGTATATACCTTTAAATGTCATGATAACCCCCAAAGAAGCTGTTTTCTTTTTAACTTACACATGGGAAAATAAAATTCAGAGAGGTGAAATGACTTGTTTATTGTTACTTAGTCCAGCAGTCATTCCAGACATTCTCCTGGGTAGGAAGGATTCAATAACAAAGACAAACATTGCCTTTGAAGAACCTAAGGTCCTGGCGGGTGGGGAGGACAAATAAAGAGGTAATTATACTAGAGTGAATGGAACTATACTTAATGCATGCACAGGGTGCTGTGAAAACACACAAGATGTGTGTTTCTCTAAATTGTCCGTAAGTCAGTGGAACTTCAGTCAAGTCTGTGGTTCCAAGTCCAAGGCTTGTTCTGTCATACCCAGACTTTATCTCTCCTTTATCTCTGATTTTCTCTTAGACCTGGTGGAAGTTGGTTAAGAAAAGTTAATGTGACATGTGAGAAATTAAACATCAAATGAAGAAAAGAGCTGGGTCTTTACAGTGTTGCTTTTTGCTATCAGAGACTTCTAGATACGGTTACAGCATGAAATGCGGGAGTAGGCAGGGATGGCCAAGAGAGCAGGACCCCCTTAGCAGCAATACTAGTAGACAACTGACTTCAAATGCTAGAATTCTCCATCTCAATCATCTGCTCATAAAAACCCATTCAGTCTTCCATCACACAGACAAAGCACACATACAAGATTTTGTGACTAAGAAAGGGTGAGATGAATACATAACAGTTCCTTAAATAACTCCTTACTGAAAAGTAAGTAGCTGATTCAGAAGATTGTTTTCTACTTCTTAATTCACAGCAACTCCTAGAGAGGCCTTTGCTTTCCAGGATCTGTTGAGTGGGAACAGAACATTCACTGTAATGAAATTCTTAACAACAGAAAGTGGATGTACTGTGGAGTTCTTTGGAAATGAGATTTGAAAATAGAATTTTAACTGGAGACTAATATTAGAATATTCCTGCATAATATCTGACCTTGGTGTCTTGAAGCACCAGAGTTTCCTTCCCTTGCATGTTTCCATTTCTAATATCCTGAGGTCATTTCCTGTGTGTCAGTTTTATAATTGTCCCATTGTTTAACTGTTCTGTCCAGACACTCTTTCAAATGTGTGTTCTTTCATCATCAGCTTAGGAACGCAGAATTGAAGTTGGATTCAGGGTAATTTAAATTCCAGTGATCAATTTTCTGGTTTCCTGGCTACCAGCCTTTTTTCCTGGTTTCCTTTCTTCTCATTTTTTTTTGAGGAGCTAAAAGTTTCTTGATATATAAATGTTCCCAGCTCTGTTCTTTTTATCTTGTACCTAATTCTCCATCTGTGGCGGCTGTGTTGATTATCATCTCTTTCCATTATCTCCCTTCAAGTCATGCTGAGATTTTTGTCACGTCTTAAGAATATGGGTTTTCAGCAAAATTGGCAAATGTTATATATTTCCAACTTCAGTCAAATATTTATTATTTTACTTGTGAGTCTGTGGATTGTTTCTACATAATATAAAAGTTACTCAGTAATCATCTTTCCTCGTTACAATTATCATTTCTTCATCAGTTTGTCAAAAGCTGTATAACATACAAAAATATTTGGTATTCAAAGACCCGGCTTAAAGTCAAGGATTTTTTTTAGTATAATATGTATTTTTAAAATAACGTGATTGAGGTATAAGTTACATACTGTAAAACACACATTTTATGAATAAAGTCAATGAGTTTTGGTAAATATATAAAGTCCTGCAGCTTCCACCACGGTCAAGGTTTAGAACACATTCATCACCCCAGAGAATAGTTCTGTATCCCTTTGCACTTGAACTTCACACCCCATCCACAAACTCCAGAACCTCTGGTCTGCTTTTTTTTTGCTATGGTTTTACCTTTTCTGTAATGTCATATAATTGGAATCATACAGTTTTGACATCATCTAGCATAGTTTCCAAGGTTTTGTTTCTCTAGTGTCTTTATTCTTTGCACAGATGAGTAACTATGGAGAAAAGTAATATAAATACTAAAGGAAATTTTGGTGACAGTGGATATTGTTTTTACATATGTATAGACTATTATGCAAGGATCTGCATATGCAAATATATGCACACATGCGTAGACCTGGAAACGGGAAATACTGACCTTCACATGTGTTTGATTTATACTTGGAACAATCTTGTCCACTCATTTCAGCAAAAGCTGGTGGTACAAAAGGCATTATTCTAGTCTTATAGAGAATAAAAATAGAAAAGAATAACAAAACACAATTTTTTTTGCTATTACACAAATGTTGGTAGAAACATAATTATATAAGGCAAATATGGTAGGCATAACAAGATAGTGCAAAGAAAGTGTATTGGGAACTTAAAAGAAGTCGGAAGAATTTGTTTGAGATATCAGCAAAGTTTCATTAAATTGAAACTCAATTTAATGGAATTAAAGGAATTCAAAAAGCAGAGAACACTGTGTGGATAAGCTTGGCTCGATAAATATTTGTTGAGTGAATGAAATTTTAATGTCCTGTTTACAGAGCAGTGCTAATAAGGCAAAGTTTAAATGGGTTTGTAGTTGATCATCCATGTTGGGGGCGTGTGTTGAAATATAATTGTAGGAAAACTCACTTCATTTTCTGCACACCAGCTTCTTGCCTGTGTCAGAAAAGCCTCCCCAACTCAAGTCTGTCTACATGCCTGTTCACTGCTTCTTATCCTTCAGGGTTGAGTTTCACTTGTATCTTCTCAGGAAGCCTTCCTGGACTTTCCTCCCCAACCAGAGTTAGATGGGTTTTTTTTGTTTTTTGTGTTTTTTTTGCCAGCTCTTTAATCATATTATTTATATTGAAAGCATTGATTTATGTGTTGGTCTCACTGCTAAACTGTGTGAAACTCAAGGGCAGAAATTTTCTTTTACTTGTCCTTGCCTAACCAGTTCTTGGATGTCAGTGCAAGCTATAATTGAGCACGCAATAGGTGCGCAGTACTGTCTAGTTCAAGGATGAAATATATTAAATTGAGTACTGAGTTGATAGTTTTCTCTCTTGCCTTTATGTTAATCCTTCTTTCATTCTCAGTAGCATATATTATAATTCTTTATCCCAGCTGCAAGCTGGGAACTGAAGTGCCCATACTCACTTCACGATTCTGTGTTTGTGCTTTTACATGTTCCCTCGGCCCATGATGGCCTTGGCCTCTGTCTTCATATCTTTCTAGTTCAAGTTCGATGGCCTCCTTTTTCATAAGTACTTCTCTGAAACCTCATCCGGGAGTGTTCTTCCTACTCTGAATTTCCATGATGATTTTCAATACCCCTTTCATGGGTGTTTTCTATTTCCTAGACCATATCTAGAGGTAGAATCTGCATTTCATATGCTTTGTATTCCCAAAAAGCTAAGAGATGCCCTTAGAATAAACACATACTCAGAATGCATTCAGTGTTTTTTTTTGTTTTGTTTTAATTGAGCATCGACTATTTGTCAGAGTCTTTGTTGATCACAAGCTATTCAATAAATATTTACAAGTGGTTCACTCATCACTTGCTTCGGGGGGAAACTACAGAGTGACACGGTGTGGATGAAAATGTAATTCAGAGGCAGAAAAAGAGAAAAATCAGAAATATAGCTTCCAGCAAATTATAGAATTTCACAAAACCATTTGAAACCTTGCTTTGTTGATGAAAGTTTCCACAAAAATCTAGCAAGCCTGTAAGCGATTTGAAAAAATGACACCCTGGAAGAAATAAACGTTTCCTCAACATGGAAGGAGCTTTAAAGAGCTCTGTAGTTCCTTTACTGTTATGAACAAGTCTTTTCAGTAATTACACAGTGACTAGTTTTATATTAAAGCTAATCACTTAACTTTAAATGAGTTTGGTTTTGCAGGTCAAGCATTGACTAGGAAGCTTTGAACGGAAAGCTAAGTATGAGTTATAACAATAAGAAAAAGAAGAAATCTACTTGGGGTTCTCTCCTTTTGTCTAAACAAAGAATCAGCCTTTATGATTTCAGTGGCATTCATTCTTCTTTCTTCTTTCCTTTCAAAAACATTCACTTTGGCCAGAATTTTCTGCCGTCTCGCTCTTGATTGCCTTGGAGACTCCAGCAAACACACCAGCTCTTATTCTCACAAACTCTTCCTGCAAAGCTGAATGCATTTGACAAACTTAGTACAACACATCCAAATTGGTCCTGCTTTTTTTTTCCCAAGCAAAGGGCTTTCATGTTGATTTTCACCAGGATTTTTAAAAGGAAATAGAAGTATTTCCTTTTAAAATGATTAAATGTTAATTGAATGTTTTGAGGAATAATGTCATCAAATCTGCTCTTGCCTCAACCAGGGTACCCATGAAGCATGGAGTCCACTTACCAGGCAGGTTAGGGCATCTGACTCAAAGCTACTCCCGGGGTGAATCAGCAGTGCTCTAGAAAAAGTGATCAGTGGGGGCCAGTCCACTGTGGTACAGCAATCATGATGCTTTTATCAAGTTGTTGAAGGAATAGTGAAAACTTGGCTGGCAGAAGCCTTCCCTCACTGATTTATTGCTCCCTGTTTTTTGAGGAGTCACTGCAAAAGCACTCTGTATAATGTTTCCCCAGACACAGTGAGTAGTCTACTCACTGTACTCACTACTACTCACTCATCTGTCTACTATTTTCTTGTCCCTTTAGCCAATGCATACTTCCCTGCTTTCCCCATTGAGGCCTCTTTCTTCCCTTTCATATCCCTCTCAAAACTGGAAGCAATTTCCTACATCAAGCATCTACTGTTTTCCTTTCGTTTGGAATGTCCATGTCTGCCCTACTGTCTGAGCTCACGTTTAAAAGGCAGAGAACGTAGGGGGATTTTTCTCTGAGCTCTTCAGTGTTAACACAATAGAGATGCCAGCACCTTGTCAATAGATTTATCTAATACACGTTTGAAAGACTTCTGCCCTGACATAGGAGCCCACCAGATATACCGAGAACATTTCAGAAAGAGCTCGCCTTGTGTTATGGATGTGCTTCCATGCAAGTGCCAGGACAGGGAAAGTTCAATGAATGTTCGTTGAATGAATGAACGAATAAAGAATGAGAGCATGAGAGCTACTGACCCTACAGGATGGTCATTCATATTTTATAACAGAACCTAGGATTGTAAATACGATTATCATCTGGTGGGCTGTATCCTGATTAGGTTAATGTAGTCTTGGCAACAGTGGTTTGAACGTCGAGCTTGTTCTAAACATGTGGTCAACTGGGAATATGATCCTCAGTAAAAGGTTATTCTGTGATTTTGGATCTCTTCTACAATGTTCTTTAAGAACTTTTCTCTTTTAAGTTTTATTATTGTAAGCTTCCTTTATTTTTTCTTGTAAGTGGGTTAGAAATATATTGTAAATAATAAAATAAAGGCACAGGCAGAATAAAGAAACACTGACTTTTACATAGTGAAATGATTACTACTGTCAAGCTGATTAGCATATCATCTCATCTCCTCACATGGTTACCATTTTTTTAATGGTGAGTGCCTGAAATCTACTCTCTTGGCAAATTTCAGTATTCAATGCTGTATTATTAACTATAGTCATCATGCTGTACTTTAGATCTCTAGACTTATTCATCCTATAGAACTGCACTTTTGATCAACATCTCCCCATTTCCCCCACCTCCCCTCTATCCCTGGTAACCGGGGTTCTACTCTTCGCTTCTACGAATTCGACTTTTTAAGATTCCACATAAGTGAGATTATGCAGTTTTTTCTTTCTATGTCTGGCTTATTTTACCTACTAGCATATTGTACTAATCATACACACATATGATTATACATATACACACACACATATATAGTATCAAATCATGTTGTACAACTTAAATATATACAATTTTTGTTAAAAAAGATATTTATATCTTATGATTCCACTTACATGAAAAATTAGAAAGAGCAAAACTCTAATGACAAAAAGCAGACCACTTGTTGCCAGGGCCAGGAAGTAGAGGAAGAGGCTGACTGCAAAGGACTATGAGTGAACATTTGAGGGTGATAGAAATGTTCAAGATTATGATTGTGGTGGTGGTGACACTACTGTATTTATACTTTTAAGGCTGTACACACAAAATGAGTCACTTCTGTTATATGTTAATTCTACACCAGTAAGGCTGATTTAAAGAGTGAAAAACAAAACACAAAAATAAATAAATACATCTTTGTTGTTTGGAAAAAAATTACTGCCAGTTGAGGTTGGCACCTGAGGAGAATCTCATGGTAGGAACCTCCTGGTCGAGCTGGACTCTGAGGCTCTCACCACACCGCCTTGGGATTATTTGCTGTCCCCATTATAGCCACCAGGGGTGTCCTTTAACTTTCTGGTCCAAATTTAGAGAAAGGACCTTGCTCTGGTTTTGCTATAGCTTAAGTGAGATATGGTAGAATATTTTTTCTATATCTGTTACTAAAAAATCAGGAATAAAAAGAGAAACAATCATAGAAGAACACTATGAATCTTCTAAATAACCCAGCTTGCACTTTGCTGTCTACATCAGAGATTGGCAAACTTTCTATAAAGGGCTGGGTAGTAAAATATTTTAGGCTTGTAGGCCATACCGTCTCTATTGCAACTGCTCATCCCTGCAGTTGTAGAGTGTAAATAGCCATTAAAAATGTGTAAATAAACTGTGTTCCAATGAAGTTTTAGAAAAGCAGGCAGGGCCAAGTTTGGCCTATAGGCTGTAGTTTGCTAAACCCTTCTCTAGATGGTCAGATCTGCTCCATTCCCATGGGCAAAATAAGCTCTTGACAAGTTCTCTGCCTAAGTAGCTCCATCCCATGAGAGCTTCCCTTTGGACATCTGCATCCCTCAGCTTCCAGATGGATGAGAAAGGTTAAAGATGATGATCTATTGAGGGTTTTTTTCCTTTTTTTCCCTGAGGTCCTGCCTCTTCCCTGGTTCAATGACATCAAACACTACCTGTCCCTTCAGGGACTGCTCACCCTCTACAGTCTAAAGTGGGTCCTTCCTTTGTTAAATCTTTGAAAAATCATAATCTTGTCAGAAAATGATGCAAGAATTGCAACATCATTCTAAGATGCAGACTCATTTAGTTAGGAACCAGAGAGTCGTTTTCTCATGAATTTTTTAGAAGCGTAATACAATTACGCTCGTTACTATTAGATCTGTTGTTTATTCAAGGCAGAGCATGCATATATGGGCACGTATTTGCTTTGGGTTTCTCGGTGAATCCTGCGTAATGCAGAAATAGTTTACTGCTCAGGTCAGAAGCATGTATCAGTACAGAGGGCTTAAAGGGGCTGGATTAAGGTTGGGAGGTATGTATGTCACTTCCATATATATTCTACCTACATTCTCACATCAGCAGTTATTGGGACTTTCATACAAAAAAGTTATCGCTAAAAAGATCAAGCCTTGGGGCTTCCCTGGTGGCGCAGTGGTTGAGAGCCCGCCTGCAGATGCAGGGGACACGGGTTCGTGCCCCGGTCCGGGAAGATCCCACATGCCGTGGAGCAGCTGGGGCCCGTGAGCCATGGCCGCTGAGCCTGCGCGTCCAGAGCCTGTGCTCCGCAACTGGAGAGGCCACAACAGTGAGAGGCCCGCGTACCACAAAAAAAAATAAAATAAAAGATCAAGCCTTTAGTAGGACAAATCAAAAATCCTAATTTGCTTCTGCCATCACTCCAAGTCAAAAGCTTGGGTCAGTTTGGGAAGACAGCCTCTGACTCCTCTCTGTTCTTCTCGAAGTTAAGAGTGACGTGACTGTGGTGATACCCAGACAACTTCCAGGGAGGTTCTTGCAGCCAGTATACGTATCCCAATCTTATTCCAGACAAGCAAGCATTGGCTTAGCTCATTGAAGACTGTGTGACCCATGTCATTTCTTAGATCTGCACAGCAGATGTGATCTTGTGCATTTGAGCATCCCACGTCATCTGGCTCTGCGCATCTGATGCTCCCGTTTCCCTCTGACATATCTCCATCGTTGTGATTTCTTTTTTGGCACTTCCTTTCTCTCTGGAACTTCAAGATGCTCCAGGCTTATCTCCTATATTTACTGCCCTAGTCCGTAGATCGGCCATTTTCTTTCCATGAGAACTGGTTCCTTTTACTGGAGAATATGGGTGCATTCTGTAACATCTGGATGCAAGGTGTGGCAAATAGTATTTTTCATCTAGGATTAAAAATAGGTGGGTTCCCTCTTAAGACCGTTTTTTGAGCACTGCCTTTCTAACATCATTGTTCAGGGTGGAGGTTGGTGGTAGGAAGAAGCTATGTATTCACAAGTTTTCAAGAGTTTCCTGAGAGGCACCATCAATGTTAAGAAAAGGCCTTTGCCACTGGAAGATGTCTCGTAACTATTTATGAATGAAGAAGAAGGAAGGACAGTAACCCTGGAATCCCCGCAATCTGCTCCTAGCCCAGACCCTGGAGATTAGCAGGGTCCCAGGTGTGATGGTGGATGATGCAAGCTGCTTCATGAGATAAATTTGACTTGCCATCTTTAAGCTGAAGCACTGAGTGCAGCTGGCCAGGGTTTTGTATATTAGTATCTTTCGTGTGCTTTTTGTACTCTAGAGGGTGTAGATTGGGACGAATGATTGGAGGTAACCTCCTGATTTGCTGGTTAGTATGGTGATTCTTTATAGGAATGAAAGGAATAAGGGTGTAATAATATTATGGAAAAGAACTCGGTGATTATTTCATGTGAGACAAATGGGAAAGGGGAGAATGAAAAACAGAGGAGTTTTCTGGTTAAAAGTTATTGGTGATACTTTAATAAAAATGGGGACATTAGGTATCGATGCAGGATCCTACAAGAAGGTTGGAAATGTGCATCTGAAACTCAGAAAAGATCTGGGTGAATGGATTCAGGATCCATTTTTACAGATGTCATAATGAATTGTTTTCTTCCACGGGTCTCACATGTACCTTGAAAATTGTAGTGTGTGTGCTGGAAATAGTAGTATATGGATGGATTTTACTTCCAAAGGGATAAATGAGTTGAATATGAAGATACTTCAGAGAACAAAACTCAGTTGACTCACTCATGTCCTTTTAGAATATATGAATGTTAAAATCAAGATCTAAATAGCAACAACAAAAAAGATTGGTTCAATAAACTGTCAAACTACAACGTTATGAGCATGTGCTCTATGCTAATGTGCAAACTGCTGTGATTACAGGAGCTGTTAGTAAATTGCATGTTTCAAAAAGTATAAATTACTTTTGCTTGAGAAATGTGAAAGTTATTTCAGGGTTATATTTGTATTTTGTTTGTAAGTTACTTTTCTTGAGATATGTAGCTCTTCATTTGGGGTTGTGTTTGTATTTCCTTAACTGATAGTCGTACTTGGCACTTTATCACTGTAGCTATCAGCACTGCTGGTTAAGTTGAACGAATTAACTGCTGTAGTTATATCTATGCTGATTGTTCATGCCAGTTAAACTCACTATGAAATGGAAGGGACCAAGTGAATTCTTCTCTGTGTCCTATGTTTGAAATATTGGAAGTCAGCCTTAATATAAATCTAGAAAAGGGGAATAATTGAAAAGTTAAGTTAGAAACTGTACTCCTTCTAAAGGAGTTTTAAAATCAACTCATACATTCACAGGAAGGAAGCTTCAAGATGGCTTACATTTTTCTGTAAGGTATCCCTGAATAGGAATCAGGGATGAGGTGTAGAGTTTATTAAGCCTACTAGACCCACAATGCAGGACAACTGAGTGGTCTTTATTCTTTTACTGCCCATCATCACCATTTCTGTCATGCCCTTTTCTGAATGTTGGTGATGACACAGAGATGTGACAAATATTTGCCTATTGCTTTCTTCTCCTGGACACGTGGCGGACATAGCCCAATGATCCTTGTAACTCTGATCCCCTTTGTCGACTCAGACTTCTGCTAGACAAGTGATCCAAACGATTGTAATGACAGTACATGTTATAACCTATCAGCTGTCTTTGCAAAAGAAGAAACAAAAACTTGTTAAGAATGCTAATAGATTTGGAAACCTCAGCTGGATCTATTAAAGACAGGAGTGTTCCAGAACCAGGTGATTTCCCAGTGCAGACATTTGCTGATTGCAGCTTTGATTCAATTACTGTAATTTGTCCTTCTGCTATTAAGTCCTCCTCTTTAAATATCAGCACATTAGAATTGAAAGTTCGTTGGGTTGTGGCCAAAATCTTGTTAATCAACTTTGTATCATTGCCATTTTAGGCACGGTTCTGTCCAAATCAGCTTTTGTTATGCTGCCTTCTGGTGCAGGTGCAGTGAGTTGGCCTTAAATAAGGCCACATCTTAAGCTCCCGGACAAAATTAGCCAGAATCTCCCAGTACTTTAATTACATTTTGTACATCAATGAAATTGTATGCCCCCCAAAAGTAGAAAGGACAAAAATGGCAACTTGGCAGTGTTCCCCACTCTACGGACTCAACGCCCCTTTCCCCAACCCCAAATTAATGATGTGTTCCGGCTCTGACTGGGACAGGCTTGAGGGACAGTGCCAAAGGGATCTAGAAGGTTCTGTCTTTCCAAATGTGAATCAGTGTTAATCTGAGGTCTGATAACCTGGGTTTCAGTCTTTAGTCTTGGTCTTGCCTTTAATCAGCTTTTACAGTGCCTCACTTTTCTTATCTGTAAAATAAAAGAATGTAATAAAAAGTATCTACAACAACATGTGATTTTACTTTCTGAGCTCCTTCTACCTTATTTTTCCTGCTTTCTCTTTAAATAGACCTTAAGCTCTGAACTGCACAGAACTGGCCCAGGCTTTAAACTGAGTGGGGATATGAAGCCTCTCCGTGCCCTTCCTTCATGTTCATTACAACATAACTGACATTGTTTTCATTTTTTCCCCACCTTTAAGCACTGCAGAAAGCTATGATACCCATATACAAAGAAGAGGCAAACAGGGAAAAGTAAATTTTCTAAAATCTGAGAAAAGGGCATGAACAAAATATTTACAGAAGAATAAACATACATGAGCGGACACGTGGGAATGTGTTGAAGCTCAGCGGTAATCAAGGTAACACCAATTCGTAATATCCTGTTCCAAGCAACAAAATAACATATATTTAAAGAAAATAGTGGTAATACTTAATACTGATGAGACAGGGGTGAGATTTATATTGCTAGTCAGAGTGTAAATTGTTAGAAACTTTATAGAAAATAATTTAGCAATATGTACCCAGAGCCCGTTGGGCCCATTGTTCCCCCCCCGCCCAACTTTTAAGATTTATTCTAAAAATTCATTCAGAAAGTTGAAAAAATATTTCTGTAAATATGTCTGAAAGCAACATAAATAAGTAACAGAGAGCTCAATAAAGCATATCAGTGGGATGTCATATGACATGGTCATTTAAAATGACATATTAAAGAGTAGTTAATGTTAACTGACCGAAATAATTATGTAGCAGTCTACCAGAAGTATGTTACGATTTTCATTATGTAAGTATATATATTTTATATATGTATTTTAATACATAGATGAAAGACAGTAGATCCATATCAATCACTGTTAAGTGATTTTCTCAGAGGAGTGAATATAGAAATGTTTTCACATTTCTCCTTTAATTTTATTCTGTGCTCTCTAATGTAGAAATGAAAATGTATTTCTTCAACAAACATACTAAAATATACTAAAAAGCAATATTTAGGATTTTAAAGAACAGTTTTGATTTTTAAATTGGTAAAATGTCAAATTATGATGTGTTTAGCAATGTCAGCGCACACATTTTGTCAGATGTTTTTCTAATCTCAAACCACACTAGTACAAAATGCAATTTGTTACAACCAATTATACTGAGTTAAGAAGACATTATGGGGAAAGGAGGAAATTTAAAGTGTAAACAAAAAATTGCTATTTCTACCTAGAAAACAAATGAAAAGATCACAATAAGATACTCTTTGCGTATTTTTTCCTCTATGCTGGGAGTGAATCATTTTCTTGGCAGCAAAAATTCTCTAAGTCAGTTAGGATATCCTTTCACTGTCCTTTAATGAAATACTGGTCCAGTGATCTAAAAGGATTAAAGCAGCATCCAGTGTGCCTGACTCACTTAGAAGGTTTAATATTCTCTCACATAGCTTCTTAGGAGGTGCATGAATATTACTTTGAGCCTGTCAACTTTTCCTTATTTAAAAAAAAAATTAAGTAAAATTTAACTAAGTATTTTTAAATTAGTACCTCTCAATCAGAGCTGCCCCAATATGGTATGATTTCACAAGGTGTCAGATCCTTAAAAGCAAAAGGTTTGTCACTTTGTGTTGATTTCCAATTGAGGTTGCATTTGAGATGTAGATGTTGTTTTTAAAGACATGCTCCCATTATAAGTAAATTGGATGTCTTCACCCCACACTCCTTTGGATCATAAAGTTGCTGATTCTGGTTTCACAGTGACTCATTTTAATTCCCAACTAAATAAAACAAAGAACACTGTAGATCTGAACTCTAGCAACCTAATCTTGAAATTATTAAAAATACATGAACCAGATGGCAGCCCTACAGGGTACATCATCTGACACAGATATCAGATTAGAAGTTTTCTTTCAAAAGCAGACTGTTTAATAGCACACTTTATCTAGACATCCATTAAAATAAACTGTGCGTTGCATGAAATTGTCTAGAGGCCAATAACTTAGGGGCCTGACCCAAACTATAGGAAATAAAAAATGTATTAGCCAATCTGTAGCAGACAGAAGTGCTCATTAAATTAATATCAGTACAAAAACAATACAGAGTACCATTCATGAAAAATGCATTGGCTTATAAAGACATCACTGCACCTCATTGGAAGACTTTTAATAACAGTACATTTTGAGCAGTTGCTGTATTTTGGATGTGTATGTTCTAGCCTAATAAACTTGTTAAGGAACTCAGGTGTTGCAATAAATCCATAAAGTAGCTAGAGGATATTGCAAGAGATTTGGACTCTCTTTAAGCAGGAGAAGTTTTATCTTCCTTGTTTCAACACAGGTTGTAGCAGATTGGCATGAAAACTTGCGTCCTGATTTAATTCCTTTTCTAATATGTTAAATCACCATGACTAGAACTCAAGTTCCTCTTTGTGAATGAGCGGCAGTCATGTTAGTCAGGGAGCCCTGGACTCAAGCTGAGGATTACTTGTTCTACCCAGTGTTTGTTAGTTTGCTTCCCTTTGTGGGTCTGTTATTATTCAATAGGTGTTCTTGACTGGAATGTAAAGGACTGTGATAGAAGCTACCCCTCTTTTGTCTGATGGTGCTATGCAAACACAATGAGAACACATGGCCTTTCTTTCACGCAGGACCAAACACTTTGAAAAAATCAATTCGAAGCATCAGCAATGTCAAGTTTATATACATTTAAAATAAAGCAATGATTGCTCAGATTTCTCTCATTTTTACAGTTGGCTGTGAAATATACCTTTTCAGTTAGATCTTGAGTTGTTTCTTTAATATTTTAAAATATAATGTCTATTGTAAAAATGTTGAAAGAAGGGAAGAGTCCGTGTCACACAATTGCTAACCCTTTGATAAATTTCATTTCATCCTTTAAGTATTTATATATGCTTATTTGCCTAGTTTATTCAAGTAATTAAGAAACGTACTGATCATGGACAATGTGCTACACACTGTAAGAAGGACTGAATAGTATATGTGTGTGTGCATGTGCTGCTATCAAGTGACTTACAGTTTTGTTGCACAGAAATGTAATGCAGAAAGTCTTATTTGGAGAATAATTTTATATACATATAAAACATAGTATATATAATAAATATATATGTTATCTTGTTTTCACCATATAATGAGCATTTCCCCCTTCATTAAAATTTTTGTGACAATAGCATTTAAAGGTTATATATTTCATAGTGTGTTTTTTATTTTATTTAGACATTCCCCTGATGATAAATACGTAGGTTCTTTACTTTTACTTTTAGAAATTGTTAAGTAACAAAATGTTGGTGCTTATATTGTTCTTTGTTTCTGTGTGTTTTAGGATACATTTCTCATGGGGGAATTTATGTGTCAAAAGCTCAGAAAATTTCAAGATTTAGTACAACCGATTAATTACTTTCCAGAAAGGCTGTGGAAATTTCCACTCTTGTCATAGAGTATATGAGAGTGACAATCATACCACTTCCTGCCACCATTCTATTATTTAAGAAAATTATTGCTAACATGTTTCTTGAAAATGATAACTCCTTGTTTTGGTTTACATTCCCTTGTTAGTAAGTTTGTATATTTCAGATGTGTACACACATATATAAATATATAAATTTATATAATGCATATATGTATACATAAAACTTCGTGTTTAATTTTAATAAATTATTAGTTAATGCTTTTTGCTTAAACTTTTTAGAATCTAAATTTTTTGACCTGTAAGAGTTTAAAATATATTAATCTACTATAATTGTTATGGTAACTATTTTTTCCATTTGGTTTGCCCTGCAATATTTTTATGTTGGCTTTTTATGAGCTATAGAAATTTTAATTTGTTTTGGTGGAATGATTTTGTGATTTGAAAGCACTGTGACATCCAGATATCACTTTCTCATGGTTTTAATATTTTACAGTTTTTTTAATAGATATGGAATTTATTCTGATGTGTTTTATGATGTGTGTAGAACATTGATTTTTTTCTCAATAGTAAATTTTTCTAAAACCTTTGTTGACTAGTATGTCATCTTTTTAAATTCAACACTTTAAAATAATTTTTGAACAATTTTAATAGCTTTTGCTATATACTAAATAATATTTTCAGGATATTTTGATGAAATATGATGCCACATAGAAATGAAAATACTGAGACTTGAAGAAGCTAGATAAATTTATAATTCAGATTGCTTTTGTTTATTTCTATGTTAATTCTCTTGCCACTTGTATTTATAGACAAATATAATTATTGGATAATTAATTTTTTTATTAAGAAACATCAGTATATTTACTTTTAGCAAAGGAAAACAAAATGCTCCTACTTTAAATTGTTTTTTAATAGTTTTCTCTCTCCTCTCAGATAGAAAGACATTCAATGCTGAATTTTCACCCTTTTTGTCTTTGTAAGTGTCATAGTTTATCAGTATCATTTGTAAAGGCTTCAAATGCATGCGCATCTAATTATTCCAACCAGCCATTTGAGGTATTGCTCAAGTGATGATTTTATGGATTGGAAAGTGTTTTGTATTTTAGTTTGCGATTAGATGAATATCATAAATGGTGCTACCAATAAAACATTGTCCTGAAAAAAAATTAGGCAGGAATCATCACAATACATAATATATTTGGATTTGCTGTTTTTGCTTATCAGTAACAACTCTGGACCATTCCTGTGCAACCTCTCTGTCTTTTCAGAATCCAAAATTTAATGGGGAAGGGGAGTACTTGCCTATCAAGTTACAGTTTTTCTTTGCATAGAACTCTGATAAGCAAAAAGAGTCAAATTAAATAGTTGATTTGGAATAACTTGGGGAGAAGAGAGTAGGTGTTTTAGAATGTAAGTGAAGTCAAAAGACTGAAAAACCCCAGATGGGAAGAAAGCCTGAGGGTGACCAGGGCACCGTCCCCGTCAGAGGGATGCACTTTTCTTCAGTGCGCCTAATAAAATATACTTCAGCATTTAGAAATGAAACACAAAAATACCACTATGCAAATTTTCTCATTTTTTATTCTCTCCGAAATTGAGTTTAAAAGGTCTAAAAAGGAGAGCTCTAGAGACTGCTAGATAGAAACAACACGGAGATTCCTGCCCCCATATAATGCTGAATCTGGAGAAGCGTACGATCTAAGCAATGCACAATTGACTAAAGCAATTCAATCCACATGACTTATTTTAGAATGTGGTTTTGGGATCTGTGGACCATAAGTTTTTCCTCTTTTCTAAGTTGCGATTTCTTTCAGATCCAACTAATGTTTTCTATTGGGCATATCAGGAAGTAAAGAGAGGAAATTAGCAGCAAAGCTGTTTGGTTTCCTAACTCCTTTTGTCAATAATAGCACCAACACTGACACCAACAAAATGATTCATTGCACATTTATTATGTAGCAGGCACCATTCTAAACACTTTAGGTATATTAACTAGTGTAATCCTTATCGCCACCCTAAGAAGTAGTTACAATTATTATTTTCATTTGACATAGGAGAACCTGAGGCCCAGAGAGGTTAAGTAACTAGTCCAGGGTAATGCAGCTAACAGGTAGAATATAATCTAGTTAAACAAAAACCTGAAGACTTCCATTAAAATATAGAATATCTAAAGAAGAAACATATAATACTGAGAAAATAGTTTTTGAATCAAATGTTTGTAAGGACCCCAGTTGGCCAATTTTAAGTCTCCTGGTTATAGTTCCTAAGCACTGAATAGTGATTTTTTTGATTAGGGAATGGGGGCGGGAAGTGATAATGATGGTTAGTGAGAGATCTCAAGAATCTGAAAACCTATAAATGAATATTCTCTCAGCAAGTTGGAAGCCCATCATCAAGTCTGGGAAAGTAAATTTTAATGCATTAAGTGAAACAGTAACTTTTGATATTCAGTGTTTTAAAAATATCTAATTTTTATTTTTGGATTGAGGAAATATGTTGCTGTCAGTTTCTTGATGACTTGAAACAAATGAACTTCCTTTCGTAATGATGCTCAATTGAAGAGGCAATATATTTTATATTTTTTCCATCTGTTGACATTTGGTTATTGCCATCACTCACATACTGCATTTTTAGAAACTACTTTTTCTCCTTTTGATACTTAAGAGAAATTGTGTTTGCCCACATCCCCATGTTGTGACCAGAAAAAAAGGAGAAATATTTATCTAAACTCAAGTTTAGAAATATTTATCTAAACTCAAGTTTATCTAAACAAAATGTTTATCTAAACTCAAGTTTGGAGAAAGTAATTCAATTTCTTAGAGATGGAGAAAGATTTTCTTCACTGGCTAATATTACACAGTGCAATATGATTCTATAAAAGATTTGGCAATATGTTCACAATGAGGCTTTCACTTTTCTAGCACAAACAAAAAAGTTCTCTTCAGTGGAGCCTCATGTTTCTTTTCCTTTTCTTTTCTTCCTTTCTTTTTTTAACAAGGATTTTCTTGGTCTTCAGAAATTCAGTCAGAAGATCAGGTTTCATGTGGTAAGAGCTGAAGTTCATACCACCAAGCACAGCATTCTGTGCAGATAGACATGTGCCATATGTTGTCAAGTCCATAAAATAGTAATTGTTATTATATCACTCTTGAATTTTATTCTGTTAAGAATATGATTATTAAGTAAAATGTGAATTAATTTTAGATAGTTCCATGAGGTACACATCAATCAAAATTAGGATTATAGCTCTTTATTCTATATATTTCTATATTTAAATACAAACTTGTTAAAATTCAGGCAATGTTTACTTATAAGGTACAGTTTATTTTACTTTTCCACTTCACTCCCATCCACTCCCTATCCTAGATGTAACCACTGGTAAAATTTAGCATGTATTCTAGAACTTTTTCATACCATAGATATAGGTGTAGATGAAAAAATTGATATAGCTGTATAGTTCTAGGATTTTAAAAGAATACGAGGTCACAACATACCTGTTTTTCTGTACATTGTGTTTTCTTTTACTTAAATATGTCTTGATGATATTTGCTAATATATATTTTAAGTGCTAGTTTTTCTTTTTAAGAATTACCGTTGTTACTTAAATCACCCCCTACTAGAGTGGGCGTCTCTGTACACACAGTCCTTGTTGAGATACAGAGAAGCATAAATTCAGATGGAAGCACCAGCCAAATCAGAGCTTCAGAGCACCAGAGAGACTTTGAGGCCTAGTCTCTATGGCTATGTATTCTTGTTTCATATTGTAGTAATCATTATTTCTTTCTCTTAACATCCTCTGAAATCATAATGCGTTTTCTGTCCTATATTCTCCCAGATATGTTCCATAAGATATTTAGTCAGTCATCCCAGGCAGCAGGGATTTTATAATGCCCCTCATTCTGTGAGAGGACTTCCACAAATCCCAAATCACGTGTTAGTCTTTACCTTCCGAAGTCCTCTCTCATTTCCGGAAGGCAACTCAATTCATGATAAACTTTGTACTTTCACCTCAGGCCTGATGCATTTTCTTTTTTTTCTTTGAAGGAGATCCAGGGTTATCACTTGCACACTTTTGTTATCCAGCAGTGTTGACACTGTTTGTCAGAACGCAAAGTCAGTGGCGGAATAAGAGACTCCAGCTGAGTAAACACTTGTTGCAGAATCTCCTCAACACTGGATAAAATGGTAGAGCGGTCTTGGCTGAGGCATCGATAATGTTGGCTGGGATTCTCAGTAGGATGTGTTTCACCAGTTCTCATTGACTGAGGACTCAGGCATGGAAAAATACAGATATATATTTACTGACACATACATATTATTTACTGTAAAGGGTTATGATGTAGACATATCACATGTACATACTTATATATTATGTGTAAGTAAAATACTTCAAAGGTAAAATTGAAACAGGTAAATGTGTGGGCATGGTCAGTGTATTATACATGCATATACATTTTTGTGTGCACATGTGAAAATGTTTAAAGCATAGATTTCTAAGAGTGGAAATGCTGAGTAAAAGATGATGAGGGATTTACCAGGTTGGTTCTGAAAATTGAAACCAATCTTTTCAATGCTTGGTCCACTACTTCTTCTGCATATTACACCAACAACATTCCTGTCAAATCATTCAGCTCTTCAGGGGACACATAAGAAGTGTACAATTAGAATCTTACCTTCAAGGGTATTATCATCTACCTGGGAAAGATAAAAATTTTACATTTCAAAAATTTAGATAGGGCTTGCCTGGTGGCGCAGTGGTTGAGAGTCCGCCTGCTGATGCAGGGGACACGGGTTCATGCCCCGGTCCGGGAGGATCCCACATGCTGCGGAGCAGCTGGGCCCATGAGCCATGGCCGCTGAGCCTGTGCATCCGGAGCCTGTGCTCGCAACGGGAGAGGCCACAACAGTGAGAGGCCCGCGTATCGCAAAAAAAAAAGAAAAAAAAATTTAGATAAAAAGTATTATCTTAGGTGTATTGAGTATAAAATTATAATCTAAATTTAGGGGTGTGAAAAATCTTAGAACCAAAGGGTTCTAAGATCAAAGAAGACTTCTGTTCAAGGATATTAAAATTATAAATGTGGGATTAGCTTGTTATAGACCAACTCTCTGTAACTGAGACTACCTGCAAAATCCAGACAAAATTAAAGAAAAATGTCTATCAAAAAATTTTAGAGAGCTACCACGTCAGGAAGGACTTGAGGGGCCAAGAGGCCAAAAGAAGAATAAGGAAAAGCAAAATAGACATTTGGTACCAGTTTTCTCTTTAAATCATTTGCCCATTCTAATGGAGGTCACTGAGATGCTTAGAAGTTGAGAAAATCTTCTATCAGTCTTGGGGGGTTATAGGATTCGAAACTAGAGTCCAGGGACTATCAAGAAGGAAGGTCCTAGTATATACTTGAGGCTTTCACTTAATATTGGTGAAGGACTATACCCTTGGAGTAAGTGAATTTTTATAAAGAACAGCCTTCACAAAGCCTGAAGCTTTGCTTTGAAGCAGCTCAATACCAGATGGACTAAAGCTTGACCATAACTGCCTGCCAGAGGGCTCATCCAGAGATTCAAATTAGCTCTATGACCTTTCAAATGAAATACCTGCCTTTTAATCACAAATTGGCAATCAGGAGAGGAAATGGGATTACATGATCAAAAAACTATGGAAAAATAAATAGAAAACAGACATAGATCCACAGGAAATCCAGACACGAAAGTCAGTGAACAAGGACTTTAAGATAACTGTGCTCTCCAGTTACTGTGGTTACCACCGTTCACTAGAGCAGGGACGCAAGCTTACTTGGCCGATTTCACTAGTTCCTGCTACCTGCCAGTGATCTCTTTCAAGCCACCTGAGTTTACTTCCTTTGCTTTAGGTGCTGTTTTCTCTATGTGAATTGCCATTTCTTCCTTGTGTGCATGTTTTTTTTTTTTTTTTTGCGGTACGCGGGCCTCTCACTGTTGTGGCCTCTCCCGTTGCGGAGCACAGGCTCCGGATGCGCAGGCTCAGCGGCCATGGCCCACGGGCCCAGCCGCTCCACGGCATGTGGGATCTTCCCGGACGGGGGCACAAACCCGTGTCCCCTGCATCGGCAGGCGGACTCTCAACCACTGCGCCACCAGGGAAGCCCTGCATCTCTACAATTTTGATTTTCTTAGCCTTGTACCATACTGGCAGAGGTACCAAACATTCTGACATTCTATTTTATTCAAGCCTATCTTATTTATGATTCAACCGATCACAAAATCCTTGTGAGATCAAAGCCAGGCACAGATTTTACCCAGAAAAATAACCCACACCTGGCCACCATTGCATCTAGTCAGATATTTTTAAATCAGGGATTTAATTCAATTATTTTTTCCTAAAATATTTTGACATTAGGAGAGATGGGCAGTAGAATCTCACCTATGTTTTATTTTTTCCCCAACTTTATTGAGGTATGACTGACAAATAAAATTGTATATATTTAGGTTGCACAATGTGATTTTTTAAGGTGTATAATGTGACGATTTAACATACGTATACATAGTGAAATTATTACCACCATCAAGTTACTTAACACATCCACTATCTTATATAATTACTTTTTTTTTTTTAGTGGTGAGAACACTTAAGCTCTCCTGTCTTAGCAATCCCTGTCAAAATTCTAAAGGCATTTGTCACAAAAGTAGAAAAAACAATCCTAAAATTTTTTTGAAACCACAGAAGACCTCGGACAGCAAAAAAGTCTCATCTATATTTTAGAAAGAAGCAATGGTCGTAATATATAATTAGACCTGTTATAATTTCAGAAAATTCTCCCAAGTTTTTGTCGATATAAGATAAAATTAAATTGGAGAAATGAGCATAATGATGGTGTCGTTTTCAAATGTTATACATCATATACTGAAGTAAATGCATTAAGTATTTTGAAAGTGTGCCAGATATACAAAAATTAGTAACAACTGCACTTATATTTGTCAGAGTTAAAATTTTTTATAGGAGTAGCCTTTATGGTTATTTTCTTCAATGGTTATTTTTGATTTTGTGTCTCCTACTCACAGCTGTGTCATTGTCATTTGGAATCAGTACGGAAACTTAGTGTTTATTTGTGCTTGTGATGACAGAATAAATCTGTCATCAACATTTACTTTGTTAGGCAAATGTCACTGTCTCATTGTTGAGAATGACACATAATGGATCTCTGAGTTTCATTCCTTTTGAAGGTCACTGGAGAAAATATGTTTAGTGACATTTATTGTGGCAAGAAAAACTTTGAAGTGATTCGCAAGCTTTGTGTCAACTAGATTGGTTTGGGAATTGAAGAATCTCTGGAAAGAGAGAAGAAAGGCTTTAGTAAAAGAAGGGCTCCTGGAAAAACAATTGCAGAAATGTTGGAGGACAGAATTATGTATTGATTATTAGTCCTCTGGCCAGATCCATCATTCAGATGAGTCTAAGCCCCAGGGAGAGAGGGACCATGAGTAGACACTAAAGGAGTGGTTGGTATACATAGCCCTAATGAAAACTGGAAGTGCAAGGTGGTATTTTGTGACAACATGTGAAAGATAAGGTGCTGTGACTAGAAGAGAATTCTAGAAGGAATTCTCAAACGAGCAGACAGCTTTAATGCCATGAGATGCCGTCACACACATTAGGAGAAGGCGACATTTGTGGCAGGAAAGAGTACAATGGTGAACAGGGCCTTCACTTGATCTCAAGGTCAATACCAAGAAAATGAACTTGGAGCAAAAATGAGGAAAGAAGTAGACTACTTCTTTCCTGGAGCCACAGGCTTGACCTCATTTCTTCGTAGATTGTTACTAGTTAGAACCATTTCAGTGACAAGTGCAAAAACTATTTGTAAATTAGCTCCAGGAAAAGTAGAGGTGTTAGAGGCTCATATAAATGCAGAAAGGCAGGCATGTTTGGCTTCAGGGAAACTCTCAAGGGACTGTGAGAAACTCTGAATCCAGGAACTAAAACAGTTTCTCCTTTTCTACCCCTCTCTACTCCTCTTTATCACTCCCCGCATTCTTCTCCCTGCTCTTGTATATATAGTATGATTTTTTTACATTTTAGCAAAATAATCTGCTAATGTGTTTTAAATGAAAAAAAGCCCCACATATATGTCTTTGTCCTCAGCAGTCCCACTTTTGGGAAGTTACCCCATAGAAAAAAATAAGGAAGTAGATAATAAAAAATATACACACATATACATATAATGTGAGTACATTAAAAAATGTGAGGTTGGGGCTTCCCTGGTGGCGCAGTGGTTGAGAGTCCGCCTGCCGGTGCAGGGGACACGGGGTCGTGGCCCGGTCCGGGAAGATCCCACATGCCGCGGAGCGGCTGGGCCCGTGAGCCATGGCCGCTGAGCCTGCGCATCCGGAGCCTGTGCTCCGCAACGGGAGAGGCCACAACAGTGAGAGGCCCGTGTACCGCAAAAAAAAAAAAAAAAAAAAAGTGAGGTTTATGCTTTATGTATGCTTTCCTATGCCTAAAAACTGTCCTGGAAGGGTGTGCAGGAACATATCAATGGTGGCTGCTCTGGGAAAGCAGTGTCTTGGCGTGGCCAAGAGGAGAGGGACATTCCTTTTTATGTTTTATAGTTCTGCTGTGCTTAAATGTACTACAACAGAATCATTTTTATATTTCTTGTGTAATTTTAAATTGTGAAAAAGAGACCTTACAGAAAACAAAATGAAAAGTAGTTTAAGAAGGGGATAGAATTCATAATTCAAAATCTCACTGCATGAACATTTCTAGGTCAGATTTTGACCAAACATACATTGTATGAATTGTGGATGAATGAGTACCAAAGAGCCTCACTGGTTGTCATAGTTACATTATGTACTATGTTTCATATTCTGTGTTTGACTAATCAGTTGAAGCTGCAGGAGACTTGCCTCTAGCTCGTTTGGGCTTTGGGAAGGGATTGAAAGAAAAATTCATGGAGAAACAAATCCACACAGAAATAAAATATGACTGCTGCTGTCCCATTTTTTCTTCTTCCTTTTTGGCCATTGTTGAAGGATGGCCTTGGTCTATAACCCACAGAGACATCCATGGCTTCCCAAAAGCCTATATTAGCTTATTGTCTTAAAGTAGTAAACCTGGGTGGGATGTAAATGGCTCTGGGGATTGCATGACCTGGTTTCTAGTCCCAGCTCTTCCACTTACGAAATGTCTATCATTTTATCATTTACCAGCAACTCTACAGTTACAAACTGCCCTATTTAATCCTCATAATAACTCTATGAGAGGCATGGTACTATCACCCCCATTTTAAAGATAAGAGATCTCACTTTAGAAAGCTTAAACTATTTGCCCAGGGTGAGAACAGTTTATAATTGGAATTGTAAGAGCAATGACACAAATTTAGGTTTGTAGACTCCAAGCCCAAAGGCTGTTTTAAGATACCATTGTCTAGCAAATCATGACATTTATAAACATTTAGGCAAAATAATAAACATATTAAAAAATAACAGGGTGGATATGTAAGATATTTATATAAATAAATAAGATAAAGATCAGCGTAGAATTCAAGACAAATATACAAAATGGGACAGAGGATAAGACACTGAAAGAAGTCCTGATATTTTTTTTTACAAATAATATTCTTGAATAAGGAAGTATTCTTTATTAAGAATGGAAGGCTGCTTTCATAACTTGAGAATAGAAAAAATCATAAGCTATTATTGTATTTAAAATGAAACCCTGAAAGCATTTTAATTAAACTCATGCAGAAGACAACGATTTTTGCCATGGCTGCTGTTGACAAAGTCCTGGAAGGTCTTGATGAGTGATTTTTAACTCAGCACTCAGCTGTCTTTGTGCCCCCTCATCACCTGTGGAGCTTTAGGTCTTGATGAGTGATTTTCAGCTCAGCACTCAGCTGTCTTTGTGCCTCTCATCATCTGTGGAGCTTTTACAGATACCAGTGCTTGGGTCCAAACACCAAAATCCTGATGAAATTGATCTTGAGAACTGGCACTGGTAAGCCCCTATACTGACTGACTATAAGATAAAATTGTAGTCATAGTGTCATGGAAATACCTTTCATTTGTATAGTATATATACATCAATTGTAAAACATTTCAGTCAACATTATCACATTTTATTACTACTACAATCTTAAGAGTTTGGTTTTTAATTATGCTCTATTTTAACATATATTGGCAGTTGCCACCCGTAACTCCCTTTTCACCAAACCTATTTAAAAATTGTTTGGTACTATTGTTATGGAGGTAAGGCTCAGCTGAGGGGATGAAACATATTCATATGTAGCAGTAATGCTACCTTCTAGTTTTAGAGCATAGCAGCCAATTTAAAAAGATAAAAAAGTTGGCTATAATTAGCTGTGAAAAATTAGAAATGACAGGTTGCAAGATGATTTGAGGGATAGAATTTTATTTCCCCATCTTATAGTTTTAAATTTAATATTACCGTCACTCACTGCCTGGAAACCACAGAGACATTGCCAAAGCATTAGGTTAGGACAAATGAGACTTCATAAGAGGACAAGTAATAGGGCTGCAGAACTGAGAAACACAAAGAACTTGGGAAAAAAGGAAATCTAAAAGGCGCTACAGATGTCAAACATGATCTCCCTGCAGGAACTGTAAAATGGCTATAATGGAAGAAAAATGTCGAAGTGGGTGTAAGTGTAAAGAGCTTGGCAATTTCAATTCACCAATTAAGACTTCGAGGAAAACACCAGAGTATTAACTTTCTTTCATCAACACTATGATCCTCTAAATTGTAAGGAGAAATTATCTAAAATGTATGTGGAAAAGAACAAGTATAGCAGGACATTGCCAGCCTGGATCTTACCGCTTTGAGGCTCATAGAACTGAATTTGTTATGAAGAACATTGAACCAGTAAAAACTCACTTCGCTCTCATTCCAGTAGACTATAAATCTGTTGCCACGTCTAGGCATCTCCATATCAAGGTACTTAAAGGATTCAGGTGAGTTGAACTGGTGTTGGCTGTAGGCTTCAAAAGTTTTAAGTGGCATTGATAAGGGAGGAGGAGGAACGCAAATCTAAGTCAAAACTTTAATGGATATTGTAAAACAAGAGACAGGGAGAAATTACTTCCAAGATCTGTAAGTAATGGTGCCCTGGTTGGTTTTGAACAGGATTTATTGTTTGAATAGAGATGCCTCAGTTTCTAATACAGTGGATGCCAGCAATGAAGATAATCAATGGGATTCAAGGAGAGGCACTGGAATATGAAATTCGGGGAATAATGATTTACATGACTTTGAAATAGTGATTTCTAAGTTCTAAGGTTGAAGATTGCTATAAAACCGTTATGGTAGACACATTTTTTCCTTCTTGCTATATGTTGATATTTTATTGAAATAGCAGTGTATATTATAATTCATTCTTTTTTGTGTTTGCTGCATATTAATATTTAAAGAAATAAAAAATATTAGCTTTTAGTGCATCAAGTGGCATAAATTAAAAATCTTAGTAATTGGGCTTCCCTGGTGGCGCAGTGGTTGAGAGTCCGCCTGCCGATGTGGGGGACACGGGTTTGTGCCCCGGTGCGGGAAGATCCCACATGCCGTGGAGTGGCTGGGCCCGTGAGCCATGGCCGCTGAGCCTGCGCGTCCGGAGCCTGTGCTCTGCAACGGGAGAGGCCACAACAGGGACAGGCCCGTGTACCGCAAAAAAAAAAAAAAAACAAATCTTAGTAATCTGCTTCCTGTCTCTATGGATTGACATATTCTTGATGTTTCATATAAATGAAATCCTGCAGTATATGAACTTTTGTGTCTGAGTTCTTTCATTTAGCATAATATTTTCGAGGTTCATCCATGTTGTAGCGTATATCAGTACTTTATTTCTTTTTGTGGCTTAATAATAAATAAATAATAATAAATAAATTAATAAATAAATAAATAAATAAAACGTGTTTTTAACTATCAATATATTATGATGAAAATCACTTACTCTTGTTTTTTAAATAAATTTATTTATATTTTATTTATTTTTGGCTGCATTGGGTCTTCGTTGCTGCATGCAGGCTTTCTGTAGTTGCGGCGAGCGGGGGCTACTCTTCGTTGCAGTGCTCAGGCTTCTTATTGTGGTGGCTTCTCTTGTTGTGGAGCACGGGCTCTAGGCACGCGGACTTCAGTGGTCGTGGCATGAGGGCTCAGTAGTTGTGGCTCGCAGGCTCTAGAGAGCAGGTTCAGTAGTTGTGGCTCACAGGCTTAGTTGCTCGGCAGCATGTGGGATCTTCCCGGACCAGGGATCGAACCAGTGTCCCCTGTATTGGCAGACGGATTCTTAACCACAGTGCCACCAGGGAAGTCCCACTTACTCTTTTTTTTTTCAGAAAATTATATTTATCATAAACACTTGGACAGAGAGAATCCCATAAGAAAGTTTGAGATATTTTGAAATAAATTGAAAGAACCTAGAAGGCCAAGATGTCAGACAAAAAACTCAAGGTAGAAAAGTCCTTTAGAACATGACAGTTTCAAAGACTGAAAACAAAAGTGCTGTTTTTTTGTGTACTCTCTTGGAAGCCTGCCAAGTTTTCTTTCTTAATTGGTGTTTTTAGTCACTTAATACATATATATTTTTTTCAGTTTTGTTCTTTGGCTGCTCAGATGGTCCTTTTTAGAATTTCCATAGTGGTGGGACTTTTGGTCTCTACCTGAAGCTCCACATGCTGGAATTATGAAAACAGAGATCACAAGCAAGAAATAAGTATGTAGTTTCTAAAATTAACTAAGGCTGTAGCACAAAGATACATAGTTAAGATTTCTTTAAAATAACAAAACCTAAATGAAACAAGACCAAGTTTCTTGGAAAATCATAATTTCAAAGTGCAGATTCATATGGAGAAATGGAGCAACCAATAAAATTAACTGGCGGGAGAAATATGAGTTGCAGTTTTCAATGCCAGTATAAAACAGGTACTTCTCACTAAACGTTCTGTAGGTTGTAATGAACTTACAGTAATATTTTGAGAATAGGAATCAGCCAGGAATAAGCACTCAAATCACTTGACTCAAATAATCTATGAAATGGAATTCTTCTACTATACAGGAGCAGGTTAATATTAATAGACTGTATGCTGCTGTATTATAAGGAAATGGTTGTCCCCTTCCCTGGACCACACAAAGGAAATATCGATGAATCTCCTAATAGGTATTTGACTTTTTGACTTGTTCAAGCAGTGGTCCATCTGGGGTGAAAGTGATGAGTAAGGAAATAAGGAGAGGAGCCTAAATACGTAATTTCATCTTCTGTATCAAGAATAGAATAGATGCTTTCCTCTTTCCTTTCAAATCACTAGTTCCACACACATTTATTCTGATCACTCCCAAAGAGAAGCACCTAACAGAATAGGCTTCATTTCAAAATTTCTCATAAGTGTTTTCTGTTGACCTAACATTGTAAAAAGATTTTATGGTAATAATTCTCAGTGCTACAAATCAAATATAAAACATTTGCCTTCCTTACATTCAGAGAAATTGAACATAATTTTTTGTTTTGCCAAACCCAAACCTGTGCATACTTTATTTATCTGATGGACAAAAAACAGTCATTCCCAGCAGCGGACTTTAATTGCAATATGCTACATGTCAGTAGCATTTGGAAAATGCAGTTTATCAAAGATAACTTGTATAAAGACATCTTGAAAGTGACAAAAATGATCAATCAAATTTGAAAAGCTGAGAATGTGAGAAATACTAATGGGCATTAGTGTTGATTTTTATCTTTTCCATTTATCATTTTGGCTAAGCTTTCTGGTAATTATTTCACATGAGGAATGGGAAAGATATTTGGGGGGGGAACTGACACTGGTTACTAGGAGATTTTTTAAAATCTCTCTTTGAGTGTGGGTGTGTGCACTTATGTGCTCCTTGGTAGAACTGGGAAAGAGGTTAGTTTCATGAAATTCAGAACTATTTTATTCCACTATTTTGAAATGTAATTATGGTATAGGGAGTGAAAGTGGTTTAGAGTCCATAATATTGTAACTTCCTCTTTACAATATCCTGGGAACTGTCATTGACTCTCTCCTTGGACCGTCAACTGGAAAGGAGATAATCAGCATGCCAAATGAGCCCATTCCGTTATTGGGCAGTCCTAAATGATGGTATTTTTAGGTTCTTTCATATTTCAGTCTTCATTTTGATTTTTAGAGCATCAAGCACAAGTAGTCTCCTGCTTGATAGTCTCACATATCTGAAATAACTATTGTATCTCCCTGTGGGCCTCTCTTCTACCCAATAGAGTTCCTAATTCCTTCAATTGTTTTTCTTAATCAAAGATACGCATACCTCTCATCATCCCAATAAAATTTCTCAAACCACATTCTACTTTGTTACTTATAAAATGATAAAAATGGAAAATAATGTTCTAATATGGTCTAAGTAGTTCAGCGCAGAGTGAGACTCTTACCTACCAACCATGATTTGAACTCTAAATTCGATTCACGTAGCCTAAAATTAAAGCAGCACTCTAGTAGTCATTAAATTGTTGACTCGCATTAAACTTGTGGTCAACAAGTGTTAGTTTAAGTACCAGAAATCCAGATCTTTCCCCTCTCTCTTTTTCCACTTAGAAGTTTGTCTTGTTTTACACCCACTAGCATGACTACTATCAAAGAATAGAAAATAACAAGTGTTCTTGAAGATGCAGAAAAATGGAACCATTATGCACTGTTGCTGGGAATGTAAAATGGTGCAGCCATTATGGAAAACAGTGAGGAAGTTGTTTAAAAAATTAAAAATAGAACTACCATATGTCCCAGCCATCTCACTTCTAGGTACATATATGCAAAATAATTCAAAGCAAGATTTCAAAGAGATATCTTCACACCCATGTTCATTGCAACATTATTCACAATAGCCAAGAAGAGGAAGCAACCCAATATCCATAGATGGAGGAATGGAAAAAATAATGAGGTATGCATATACAATGGAATATTATTTAACCTTCAAAAAAGAAGCATTCTGACACATGTTACAACATGGATGAACCTTGATGACCTTATGCTAAGTCAAATAAACCTGTCACAACAAGACAATTACTGTATGATTCCACTCATATCCGTTATCTATGGTAGTCAAACTCATAAGAACAGAGAGTAGTCTTGGATGAGAAATGGGAAATTAAACGTAGTTAGTTTTGCACTCATGTTTTAACTGTTAGAGAAGAATGACATTTTAATTTTTTTTTTTTTCCTGCGGTACGCGGGCCTCTCACTGCTGTGGTCTCTCCCGCTGCGGAGCACAGGCTCCGGATGTGCAGGCTCAGCGGCCATGGCCCACGGGCCCAGCCGCGTGCCGCTCTGCGGCACGCGGGATCCTCCCAGACCGGGGCACGAACCCGTGCCCCCTGCATCGGCAGGCGGACCCCCAACCACTGCGCCACCAGGGAAGCCCAACATTTTAATTTTGAAAAATCTTAAAACATCTATCCTTTAAAGCTATTACTGAGTTCAAGAATTGTATACTATTAAATAATGAATGAGTTGCTTAAAAGAAGAAAATGTAGTCCTACATAAAAAAGAAATAACACACCAAAAATATCTTTGCTCTATCTCGCTACAGTTGTTAACTAGTTCCTAGATGATTTTTGAGGGTGTATATAAGATGCTGGGTTTAAAATGACCTATGTGGTGGTCTAACTCTCCATTCTTTATGTTTCTCATTCTTTAAAAAAAAATCACTAAGTTTTAACTTTTTATTCTGATACGTTTTTATAGGCTCAACTTTCTTGTCGTTAATGTAACATCAAATGTCAATAATAACTGGCTGCTCAGGTGATGATGGGATAGGGAGAGTCAGATCCAAAGATTAGTTAAGCAGGTTATCTTCATAATGTTTGCCAAGCAGATTAGCTGCTTGTTGACTGTGTCTGGTGAAAGTGTATTTTCCCCAGCTTGCAGATTTTTAGATTGCTGAAAATGAAACTGAGGGTTTTAGAATGGTTGACTCTTCCTGATGAATTCACTTAGGAACTATAGAGCATCATAGTAACTTAACACATAACATCTTTCTAATTTACAAAATTAAATCACTTCAGAGCTATAAACCATTGTGTTACTATAATCAGAGTTAGACCTTCCTTACACACGGAATCATGAAAGCAGCTGAAATTTAAGTATGGCCTTCTGTCCAGCTCGTAAAGTAACATCAGGCAGGGGAAGGCATTACATTATTTTCCATTAGGCAATATAGCCTCGGCCTCTTTATTATACAAACGTCTCATAGAAGTTCAAGAAATTCATACTTAAAATACATAATTGGTTTTTTGTTTTCAAAGAGAATATGAAATTTATTATGCAGGATGCTGATTCAGAAGTTGTAATTTAAAAATGTGGAACGGCATCTTTTTTTTTAACTTTTTACTGTATATTGGAGTTTCTTTTCCCTTTATACAGAGCATATGATAGGCACACAACCTTGTTTTTCTCCATACAATGAGCACGTTTTCCTAATACAATATACCAAATGACCTATCGTTTCCTCCTTGTTTTGAAGTACCAGCCTTTCTATATTTCAAGTCCTCCTGGGCCTAGTCCTGGACTTCATATTCTGATCTATTTTTTATTTTCTATTTGCCTGTTACTGTGGCAGAGAGACACAAAAAATGCTATGGTTCTGACACTTGTGAGTGAATTGAGGGAAGGAGCCAGCAGCCAATGCTTATTTACCACCTTGTTGGGGACACATAGTGCTCTTTCTTCTTTAAAGCGTCATGAGGTCCTAGACAGACACCACAGGCAAGAGGAAAGGCCAAAATAACAGGTAATATGAGGAGACTGACAATTCCTAGTGACTTCAAACATTCCAGCCTTGAGACTCATAAATGCGGTTGACTTTAATGACAAAGAATACTTTTCTCGAGGTGTATCTCCAAATGACTTAGTAAATTAGGCTCTTCTTGAATAGATGCAGCTTTCTCACAGTCTCTCAGGTGGATACCATGATTTCCATTCCTACCATGATAGCACTAGTTCTCACACTTATTAGTCCTAACTTGATCTTATTATAATAGCCATTTAAATTATTACTCTAATCACACCTCTTGGCCCCTTTCCACCCTACGAACTGTTATCAGATTGATGTGAAACAAATCTTGGGTGGTTTGGGATATCTTCACTGGATTTACCTGGACAACTGTGTACAGAGCCAATTCCTTGACCAGCATCCAAATACCCTATGGCCCTAATCAAGTCTTCCCAGCTCATTTCTCAGCACCTGTGTATATCAAATAGTCTTCAGATAAGCTTTGCTTTCTCCAAGCATGCTCTGTGACTACCTCTGGGTTTTAAAAAATCATAGAATTTTAGAACTTGAAAGCAAACTTGAAGATGATCTAGCTCAATCCTCATTGTACAGATGTGGAGATTGAGGACAGTGTGATTATAAGTGAAAGGACTTCCACTGACATTTGCATCCCAGACTCAGAGGCCCATGCTATTTCTACCACAGTAAATTTACTTTGTTTGTGCCTTTTCTTCTTCCGCTAATGCTTTCCTCAACAACCCCTCCCTCCCTAATCTGCCGGTCAGTATCCTTCCCTTCCTCAAAGGATTAGGTGTTACTCTCCATAAAGCTTTCCCTAATCATCTTAGTTAAAGTGACTCTTCATTTTCTGATCTAATATGGAACTCTGCACCCCTCTTCATGAACTTGTATTCAGACCTGTACTGGGGTATTTGCGTCGTGTTATCTCCCTCCTCCAAAATCATGTGTTTTGCAAGGAGGATCGGGCAAAAGGAGCATCCTTTTGGTCCATAGCACATTGAAATTACTCAAATGATATTTGAGGGAAGGCACAGAAGTGACTGAATAATGATTCACTCAAGAATGATTGACAGCCTATCTTTCCATATTATATGTGTGCTGGGGTATAAGAGAGAGGCCCTGTAAGCTTGCCGTGAATTTCCCTTCAGTTATTTGACAACTCATCTTACATCATCATAAAATGAGAGTGGCAACATCTCGTTGTCATTTTTCCAAATGTTAAGCTAATCACCCTGCTGTTAGAGGAATCATCAGGAAGAATCTAATGAGAATCAGAGGACTGGAGAATCATTTGATATTTTTTTCTTTTTATTCTTTTCTTACTCTTCCCCGCAAAGCAGTGTGTGTGGATGGGTGCTGTCAAGGTGTGTTGATGTGAGGCAGCTGATAGAGAGGCAAGAGGGAGAAATGAATATGGAAATCATATGTGATTATTAGTTGTTTTTTTTTTAAACAGAGACTGTATGGTAGTGAACATTAGATGATTATTGTTAAGTAGAAAGTGAAAGTAGTTAAAAGACATTTATAAATTCTAAGTAAAAATCAATCTGCAAAAAATAAAGTGGTCTCTGTGGTGTGCTGGCTGGAGGTCCAGCAGAATGCTTCAGGCTGGTACTGAGACAACAGTGTCTAGCCCTCTTTTTTTTTTTTTAAGGGGAAAACTGAATTATTTCTGGCTGTATTCAGGCCCCAGTTATTCTGAGAGAAAGGCACAGATGAATTAATTATTAAGGAAAGATATATTTAGTAATTTAAGAAGTTTAACTTGTTAGAATTTGGAGAATGGGTAAAGTGTGAATCACTCACTCCCTCATTTATAAGAGGTTGGCACAATGTCAATCAAGACAGAAAACACTATAGCGGGTTTAGTTTCTTTCTGTTTTTCTTATTGGTTGAAATACCATTGATTTAATAGTGAATTTGTTTTGTTGATGGCCACTTAAAAATTAACATATTTTAGTGAATCAGTAAAAAAGTACTGTCTTGACCAAAACTTTGTAGATTAAATGGCAGTGCTGCAATTGTAATTTGTTCTAATGTTACATCTTGGAGAAAGAAAAAATAATGAATAATGGATTTCTAGATATGTTTTCTACTCAAACTCAAAAGTTGTTTTCATATCTACTTAGTGAAGAAAATTTAAAATTTAAATTAAAAAGAAAATGTTGGGTTCAGATTTTCTAAAAGAAACTAATCACCAGATTACATTTCAAGGCAGAAAAGTACAATGGTTAAGAGTTTGCTTTAGGGAGTTAGATCTTGAATCAACTCCTATTTCTTTATCTAATCTGCTTGAAGTCAGGAAGGCCACATTCCAAGACTGTTTACTCATGTATAAAATGGACATTGAATGGGGTTTTGGTAAGGATTAAACGTAATGTATTATACAAATCATTCAGTATGCTGTCTGAAACATGGTAAGTTCTTAAGAGATGGTACCTTCTGCTAGTGGTAGTTTCACTATCGTTGTTATCAGCAGCAGCGTTACAATAGTCAAAGCTTAGGACACACAAAAATTAAGGTGATTCATGCCGATGTCCTGTCTAGACATGCAACTGGTTCCAGCAATCATTAGAATTATGCATGGATGATATGTCCATTTTAATGACCAAATCATAAACATTGTGAAAAATTAAACTTCTTGATAACTTCTAAATATATAATCTAATTAGTGCTGTAAATAATAAAATGTCCAGCAGCTACTTTTAGAAATGCAAATCTAATTGTGTTTACTCTTCTGCTTAATGCCCTCTGATGACTTCCCGCTGTACTTTGAATACACTCAAGATACTTAAAAATACCCTTAAAGGCTCTACAAGATCTGGCTCCTGGCCTCGTTCCTTCCCTTTACCCCTCTCCCCCACTCACTCTATTTACCAGATCCACTTGCCTTTTGTTTGGTCCTGAACATGCCACTGTCATCTCTGTCATGTCACTGTTTTCTTTCCTGGCACTAGTTACTACCCAAAGTTGTATGTCTGTGTTTGTGTAAATATAGTAAATATATATACATATACAGTAAGTTCCCTACATACAAATGAGTTCTGTTCCGAGAGCACGTTCGTAAGTCCAATTTGTTTGTAAGTCCAACAGAGTTAGCCTAGGTACCCAACTAACGCAATCGACTGTATAGTACTGTACTGTAAGAGGTTTATAGTACTTTTCACACCAATAATACATAATAAACAAACAGAAAAAATAAAGAAAACATTTTTAATCTTACAGTACAGTACCGTGAAAAGTACAGTAGTACAGTACAACAGCTGGCATACAGGGGCTGGCATCAAGTGAACAGGCAAGAAGAGTTACTGACTGGAGGAGGGAGAGGAGATGGTAGAGCTGCAGGATCATCAGCAATAGGAGACAGAGGGCAAGCTGCAATTTCACTCACCCCTGACATTGATTTCACGGGTTCTGGTTCCTTGCTGGATTCAATTCTATCTACCCTCTTGAAAAAATGATCCAGTGATGTCTGGGTAGTAGCTTTTTTTTTCTCATCATAGATGACATCCTGGGCTTGAAATAAAGATACTCTACTACTGTACACTATACAGTACTGTACAGTAAAGTACACAAAAGCACAACCACTTGTAGAGGATGCACGCACATGACAGTGTACGCCAGACAAGTGAACTAACTTACATGATTGGACATGCCAACTCACGTTCGCATCTTTGAAAGTTCACAACTTGAAGGTTTGTATGTAGGGGACTTACTGTATTTGCATATGTAGTGATATCTATATATATATTTATATATACGTATAATCAAATACATGTTTACTTTTTCCCTGCCTTATGGAATGGGAACTTTACAAGACCAAAGATGACTGACACAATTCCTAATTTTTATGTCTTCAGTGCTAACAACATGGACACATTGCAGGCACTCAATAAATATTTTGGGAATTAATGAACAAATACATAAATGAATGAAATGTGCTGAGATCTGGCCAGTTCATTTTTACCTTAAAGTGTACCTTAACCTTAAAAGATCTTCCCCCCCCTTTTTTTTAAAGAAAAACTGTTATTTATAGGAAGTATTTATCTTTCTTTTCTATATTTTCTATTTAGAAATCTTACTATGCAAATTAACTGTAAGATTTCCATAGGAAAAGACCTATTTTTCTGCATGCTTTTTAAACTCAAAAACCAAATATCTAATAAGATGCCTTTTCTAAGGTCAAAGTTGTTATGCATGGAGGTCTGGGGACAGGTTCTAACAAAATTTTTCATAAAACTAGTCTCACAATAGTTTGGTAATTCAAGGCACGGAGCCTATTTGTACTTTTCCCTTCTGAAATGCTGGAAATTTACATTGGATATAGTTTGGAACATAGCAAAACATGCATTTTCATAACTTGTTCCACTTGAGGGATTTTAGAACTTGCTTTTCTACCTTTTCTATATTGCTGTTTTCGGAGGGTCAAAAGATTCAGAGTTCAAAATAGTGATGTCCTGGGAACTATGGATTTGTCACCAAATCCATAGTTTGGATTTGTGCTTGGCAAAATCCATAGTATGGATTTGTGCTTGGCAACAAGCACAGTAAATCAGTAAGAAAAGATTGTCTCCTCTTGTTCCACAAGCAAGAAAGATATCAACAAAACTCAACTCTTTCAAAGCAGATATATAATCCTAGTGTAAAGGTGACTAGTATTTGTTGCAGGTCTCGTAATTTCTGGCATTTTATTCTCCTAAAAATGGAAACAGTTAAGTGAAAGAATATCAGTTTTGAGAAAACCATTATTTAATTGCTCTAAATTCCAGTGCCATTTATTAATATCAGTTTCTAACCTTAATATACAAACTACTCAAGGTCAGAGTAAGCATAAGCGAAAGTTAATTGCTATTCATCTAACAGAATAGTAAGAGAAATGGAAGAGACATTTAAGTTAACAAACAAGAAACATTAGAGGTCAGAACAGTATCTTACAAAGCCGTTTGCATTGAGCAATCAGTGAACAAGGCTCTGAAGTATGGGCACCTGGATGGAGAAACTTTACCTCCTGGAATCTTTAAGAAGCCACCTGCTGGTTGGTGTTGGGACTGGGCTGCTTCACAAGGAAGTACTATCCATGGAGAGTTGAGGCATATGACAGGGATGAGGTTGGAATAATTGTTGTCATCAGAGCTCTCAGGAGCACTGATCACATTGTACTGTAATGACTGTTTACATTTTGTCACCCTTGCCTAGATTGTGAGGTCCATGTGGGAGGAGACCTGATATTATTATCTTTCTAATAGTAAATGCCTATCATGCAGTGCCTAGTATTTAGAAGTTGCCAAAAGAATCTCATTGAATGGATGAAAAAACTGACCAAATAAATGAATTCTATCCTGAATTCGGCATTCTGTCCAATTCAGCCCAGTCATCTGTCTTTGATAATGACACTCAGGGACAAGTTATTAAAGGATATGGATTTGCCTTTAATGGGACTAACTGGTTCAGAATAGCATGTAAAAAAGCTTTGTTTTTCTTAACTCTATTTTCTGAATCTGACATGCATAAATTAAGCATTATTTTAATTTATTCTTTGAGGTGACAGTCGTCAAAGAAAAATTGCATCTGATGGAACTAAGCAAGCAAGGAAGACTTTATTAAAGACTGCTGCAATTAAGAGAGAGTCACCTCAACTCCATTGAAACAAAAGACAGGAGAGTTGTTAAGTACCCAGGTTTGCCAGAGGGAAAGCACTGGTTAGTGTGATGAGGCCATCTTTGTTTGCTAATTGACACTCACTGAAGTTAGGCTCCTACCTTCTCACAGAAACTGGGAGATAGGGGGCTTTATCTTTCTCGATTATCTACCAAAGAGATAATTCCAGGTCCTAGAGAAAGGCATTCCTAGGTTGTAAAACTGGAAAGAGGCTAGGAGAAGATTTATACCTTAGAGGGGCAAAAAAAGAATTTACAGTTGCATGTTTTTAAAGTAAATGCTCTTTAAGGAAAGAGAGATTGGGGGTTTATTGTCAAGGAAAGAAGGGTTGGTTTCTTTTCTCATGAAAAAATTGTTTGTCAGTAATGTTCAGGAGGAGAATGAGGATTTAGAAAACAACTGAATTTTATGATTAGAAGGAGACTTTATAGAGAGTAGCCTCAGGTGGGAATGAGGCAAAAGCCAATTTTCAGGGAAAGTGAGCAGCTGGGATGGAACTGGAAGAAGGAGAAATACACCAAGTGAAATTTTTTAGCAAAATAAAGAAGAGAGGATGCTCAAAGATTGGGGGGAATTTGAACATCTCTGAGGCAACAATGGAGAGGGAGAGGGATCAGTGCTGGGTTACTGGGAAGTAATCATACAAAGATCACATATGGAAGGATTAATCTTAAATGAACAGGGGACACTTCTCTGAGTCAAAGAAAAGAAAAAAAAGTGAAGTAGGTATAGAAATCAGGATTATGTCCTTCCATTTTGTTCCTGACATAAGTAGCAATATTGAGTTCTTTTACTGGGAAATAATGACATTCTCATTGAAGATACATAAAATGTTAGTTTGCCAAAACATAAGGTTGTGACCTACATAAATATGTGCAAATAAATAACAATAAATAGAGGACTTAATTTTAAATATTTCTCTTGTATGTGACTTTTGGCTTCCCAAATCCTCTTACCTGACAAACACATTTTACAGTGCCATGTAATCTATTAATTGTTGGTTATTGGTTATGACTGCTGCTTTTTTTTTAGGAGGATTATACTACATTTATTTTTTTAAACTTCCTTATTTAAAATTTAATTTAATCAATTTTTTTATACAGCATGTTCTTATTATATATCTATTTTCTACAAATTATTGTATATATGTCAATTCCAATCTCCCAATTCATCCCACTGCCCCCCCAACCCCCCCACCCCCACTCCGCTTTCCCCCTTTGGTGTCCATATGTTTGTTCTCTACATCTGTGTCTCTATTTCTGCTTTGCAAACAGGTTCATCTGTACCGTTTTTCTAGATTCCACATATATGTGTTAATATATGATACTTGTTTTTCTCTTTCTGACTTGCTTCATTGTGTATGACAATCTCTAGGTCCATCCCCGTCTCTACAAATGACCCAATTTCATTCCTTTTTATGGCTGAGTAATATTCAATTGTATATATGTACCACATCTTCTTTATCCATTCATCTGTCAATGGGCATTTACGTTGCTTCCATGACCTGGCTATTGTAAATAGTGCTGCAGTGAACATTGGGGTGCATGTGTCTTTTTAAAATATGGTTTTCTCTGGGTATATGCCCAGTAGTGGGATTGCTGGGTCATATGGTAATTCTGTTTTTGGTTATTATTGCTTATTGATATACTGTCACATTTTGGTCATGTCTCTTGTAAGCATTTATTTCAATCTGTATCCAACAAAGCACTCATCATCTCAGTGATAAATTAAGAAACATATTTTTGTAAATGAATAGCCTAAACACTTTAAAACTTCTGACAGGTGCCATTTACATTTGGTCTGTGCTTTCACTTATGTTCATGAAAATCTCTCTCTATCTCTACCTCTACCTCTGTTTCTCCATCTCCATCACTATATCCATCTCCAGCCCCATCTCCATCTCCACATCTTCATCTCCACCTCCATTTCCATCTCCATCTCTAGGTAGGTTTGGGGCTTGTTTAGTTTCCAATAAGCATTCAGGCTCTATCTAAAATTCCTTTTATTAAAAAACTAATTGGATTAATTGGAGTTATTAACTGACATTTTTGTCTCCTGGGAAAGTCCCTGACTTGGGGATCATTGGGGAATTCTATCAAGACGTCATGTAGGAAATTTAAGAGGAGACTATAAAATCCCTCCATATAGTATCGTTATTCCGGCACTTCCTCAAAGCAGGAAAATGGAGACTTTCAAAAGAATTATACTTTAATTTTTTAATTCTTTCAATCAACTCCCTAAAATAAAGTTTTAAGTACCTTAACATACCACTACATCTCTCTATTAGATAAGTAAACCGAAATGCCTAGGACAGTAGCGATTACATAGGATCTTTTCCTTTGCTTTCAAGATATCTAAAAATGGAATCTGTCTACATAGTATATCGGTAAAAAGCTTATGATAACAAAAATTAGGAAGGAAAAATCCCAGAAGGCTACAAATTTAGAGTTCACATACCATCTGCAGTTACTATCCTTGTGGTAATTGTGCACATAAAGATACCACATCTGATTTCAAAAGTTCATGGGAGGCATTTATAAAGCCAAGAACAATTCTCTTGTTGCAATTCTTGACTTACACAAATGCACTTCAGAAGAGCAGACAAGAGCCCTTGTATTTTCCAATCATGTAAAGACCACTTTATGAGCCCAAATCCACATGGTTCAATGCTTCTGGTTATTAAGATTTCATATGGTCATTTGCCCATATTTGTTAAACAGTTTTCAATTGCTATTTTCTTTTCCTCCTTAAACAGTAGTCTTTGTAAATGCAAAGAAAATCCTGCAGAACATTTTTTTCTTTTGCACTGGAAATTTAAAATTAAAATTGTGACTGTGTTCTGAGCAAGCATTTGAATTACTTTTCCCTCGTCATGTGACACTGGCTTTTTGAAAGTATCAACTATCATTCAGCTCTTCATCAAATCATCATCACTACACCTGTTGACTTAGAATAGGAGGCTGGACATAAGTTTTTATTTATATCCCCAGTAGCTATTTTTAAAAGATGGAGAGCTTGATTTACTGTTATTTACAATTGAATCTTTATGAAGATTTTAAAAACTCAAATTTTAAAAACAAGTTTAAAATACAAAAGACAATGTGTTGCAGTTGTGGAGAAACTGGAACCTTTGCACACTGTTAGTGGGCATGTAAAATTGTGAGGTCACTATGGAAAACAATATGGAGGTCCCCCAAAAGATTAAAAATAAAACTACCATGCAATCAGCAATCTTACTTGGGGTATTTCTTCAAAAGATTTGAAATTAGGATTCTTGCCTTCACTGTAGCATTATTCACAATAGCCAGTATGTGGAAAAAGAAAAGGTGGTATATACATACAATGGAATAGCATTCAGCCTTAAAAAAAAAAAGGAAATTTTGCAATATGTAACAACATGGATGAAACTTCAGCATGTTATGCTAAGGGAAATAAGCCAGTTACAGAAAGACAAACATTGCATCATTCCACTTACATGAGTTATCTAAAATAGTCCAATTCATAGAATCAAAGAGTGGAATGGTGGTTATCAGTGGATAAGGGGAGGGGGAAATGAGGTGTTACTAATCCATGGACATAAAGTTTCAGTTACACAAGAGGAATAAACTCTAGAAATCTGCTGTACAACATTGGACCTACAGTCAACAGTACTGTATTGTACACTTAAAAATTCGTGGAGAGTAAATCTCATGTTAATTGCTCTTACTACAATGAAATAAAATATAAAAAATTAGGTGAATAAAATATTTTACTCTTACTCAGGCTTCAAAGTTTCACATATAGGGCACAAAATGGATTCATTCTCATTGTCCCAATTCCAGAGTTTTGTTAGCTTTTTGTAGTAACTTTTGCTTTTTTACAGACAATTAGGTAGAACTGAATTTTCCTTTGCCATTAAATTGTCATTTCACTTCCGAAGTAAAGAATACAATTTATCTAGATAATTTAAGTAGAATCCTGGCACTTATTACTGTAATTTATAAGTTCATCTCAGAAGTACTGAGCACCTACTGTACGGCAGGCTTTCTGGTACAGGTGCTGAGTATAAAGTGGTGAACCGGACAGAAGCAGTTTCCACCCACATGGAGACACCACGCTAAAGGAGACTGGCAGTGGCCACAGAAACAATTATATAACTCCCACCTGTGATAAGTACTATGAAGGGAGCAGCAGTGAGCAATGAGAGATTAACACCTGGAAAGCTACTTACACTCAGGATTTAGCTGGGACCTAACGGAGTGGTGACCCTGGCAAAGAAGGAGGAGTCTGATATTCCACGCAGAATGAGCTGCGCCCCTGGAGGCCTTGAGGTGGGAAAGAGCTTGCTGTATTTCTGGAACTGAGAAGAGGGTCCTAGTACAATGGGACAGGGGGAGAGGGGAAGATTAGTTGGAGGTAGGAGGTTGGGGTGGACAGATACCAAATGATGCAGGGGTTCGTAGTTCATGATACACAGTTTGTTTTTGAAGTACAATGGGAAACTGTTGGGAAAATAAATATGAGAGTAGCAGGATCTAATTCCTTTCTTTTTTTTTTCTTTCCTTTTTTCCCTTTCTTTTTTCAAATATTAAATCTAGCTTATAGGAGGTATTTTGAAGAGCAAGGCAGAGGGTGCAGGGAAGACTCCCGATTGAGGAAATAAGTCAGGAAGTACATCTTTGTCTGTTTTAATGAACTCGATTTGATTTGAGGAGCAACAGATATAGCTATGAGGGATTCTGTGTATTGTTAAAATTACTTATATTTTTGTTTCATAATTTTTCTCATGTTTAGTATCTGTATAAAGTCTTATTTCTTATTTTAATTTCCCTGAAAGTTCAAAATCATAACATAATACCATAAATATAGTCTTTATCAAGTCAGTCAATACAATTTTATTGAGCATATGCTGTGTGATAAGAATTATGCATAGGCGAAGACATCTACAACTGTCGTCCTGTCCCACCCCATCTCTATTTTCTCTCCCATACCTGTTGTCTTTTCTTGTCTTTCTGGATGACTAAGCTATAGAATCACTACTCATTCATTTTACCATCTTCTCCCTACACTTTAAAAAATATATATCACTTCTTTATATCTCTTATCGAATAACGTCTTTAATTCAACTCCAGAGTGCTTGATACTGCTGATACAGCTGGCTGGAGCTAGTATTATAGAAGGAAATAAATTTCATCTCATGCCTTAATCATTAGAACTCAGACTATCTAAATTTGGTGCTGCTTCAGGAAAATTATGTTATTTTGACAAGAAGAAGACTGGAAAATACTTCTTAAAAGTAAAAAAAAAAAAAGCATCTATATTTGCTATCCATTTTCTATTTATACCTATATATACATATATATATATTTATATCTCTACCTGTCTATCTGGAAAATATATTCATCTAAAGAAAATATCAGTCCAATGTAATTCTCAAAATGGACAAATAAAATCCCTAAAATTAGAGATCAGTTTTGCATACTTAATGTTTGATTAGGTATTTAAGATAATTGCAGCCTTCTCTCTTTTTGGAAATGAATGCTCGTGTCTAGCTTACTTTTTAAAAAAAATTTTGCTATTGCCGTAAATTGCACAAGATCTCATTAGAGAGATCCATCCCATGTCCATTTAAAATGCACATTTTAGGCACTCTTAAAAAATGCCTTTCTTTGGTTATTGCTCATACTCTTGTTGCATGATGACTTCTCCTTTGCTTCTGGAAAGAAACACAACACTTAGCAAGCACTCTGGAGTTGGGCTCTGTAAGTAAATTCCAGAGTTTCTGAGATGATTTTTCTACACTCTTTCCTTGGCATTTCTAGATTCTCTCTGTTGTAAGTGCTGAAGTTTAATATTTAGTAAGCACACAAAAGTTCTTGCATAAAATTACATATTTTTGTAAAAGTTTTTTATTGAATTGAGGAAAATATGCACAGATTAAAGCAATAAACATTGAGAACTTGTGTTGAAAATTTAGTCACATATATTTAAATATTTGTCCTAGTGTTATGAAAATACCTATTTCCCATTACAAATACAGATTAATATATTTTCCTTAATCTAGATGCAAATATGATCAATTGTTTCAATAAAGCTATATGATAGTCTCACAATAATTCAATGGTTAAATATGTCACTTTCTTGTAGGTGAATTAATCACTGATAATGCGTGCAGCCATCATGCAGATAATCTTTCTTCATTGTTGAGAAGGTGGATAATATATTATCCATATGTATCAATTCTATCAGTACTTATCAGTTTGTTCCTGAACATGGTCCTGAGGAAAAAATGATATAATAGATGTGTTCTTAGTATGCTAGCCCACTGATTTGAGACATGTTTCCCTTAGGACAAATAAGGAAACTCATAATCAAATGAACAATATAGAATTAAAAATCACTCCCCATTTTGCCATATGCAACAATTCAGTCTGGTTTCACAGATAAAACAATACTAAGTACGGATTAAAAAACATACATGTAGAATTGATAGTCTCATTGATTTCAAAACCAAGGGAAACATTTTTATAAATAAGGGGCTTACATTTGTTTAAATTTCACTTGCTTAAAATGATCAGATTTCATTAAATTACTCAGTCACATATGAGCACCCATTGTGTATTGTCCTTTACAATAGATTACAACAATCCTGTCCTCCCAGCCCCCGACTGTTTCAAAGGGATTTGCCAGGGCAATACCTAACATTGTTTTCTCTGAAAATGATGACAGGAAGCCAACAACCAGAGTCCATGTGTGTGACATAGTGCTTCTCTCTCTTTACCTGCAGAATGCATACCAAGGGCTGTCTTCCCTTGTATGCTGTAAATGGTCAAGATATACTTGTTTGCTGATGATGTGGTAGTAAGATGCTTAGTATTTGATATGTCAACTCAAAATTGTGGTGTCTAGGTCATGGTAACTGTGATCTATTAATCAGTTCTTATTACAACAAAGGAACCCTTTCAGTGTGCTTAGTCACCTAATTACCTCAGGATTTGAGGGTAAGTTGCCTAGTTGACAGCTTTCAGCTGATGATGCCAACAGGCTCAGGTTGAAGAGCTAAACATTCAAGACCTGTTAGCCTAAAGGTCAGTAGTTTCTCCACACTGGCTGCAGAATAGAACCACCTGGGAAGTTTTAACTAATGGTCCGGTTGGAAAAGCATTCATTCAATTAGAACCAAGGGCAGAGGGACCCTGGACATAGGTGTTTTTAAAACTTCCTAGAGGAGCTCCTAATGCCTAGACAGGGTTCAGAAACTAGGGAGTGTTTCCTCTTTAGGCAGAAAGAGGAGAATTGGAAAGTTTGAGTTAGAGGGGCTTCAACATGACATTGTTTCTTTCATTAGATCTGAGGTTCTAAAGTGGTTGGGCAACCAGCAGCATCAGCATCTGGGAACTAGTTAGAAATGCAAATTTCAGGCCCCACAGTGGACCTACTGAAACAGAAACTCTGGGGATGGAGTCCAGAATTCTGTGTTTTAGAAAGTCTTCCAGAGCAGCCACATAGCACAGGGAGATCAGCTCGGTGGTTTGTGACCACCTAGAGTGGTGGGATAGGGAGGGTGGGTGGGAGGGAGGGAGATGCAAGAGGGAAGAGATATGGGAACATATGTATATGTGTAACTGATTCACTTTGTTATAAAGCGGAAACTAATACACCATTGTAAAGCAATTATACTCCAATAAAGATGTTAAAAAAAAAGGAACGTCTTCCAGGTGATTCTAAAGTTTGAGAACCATCCTTTTAGGTAAAGCCTAAGCTAACATAGATATTTGGAGACCAACAGTTAAAGGTCTTCCCATTCATCACCCAATTAGAGTTCAATTAAATAGAAGGTACCTGATCAAGCAATCAGATGTACATCTTGTCTAGATGAAGAAATAGCTTCACTGCCAGAACAAAGTCATTGACATAGATGACATTTTATTATTCTAAGAGTCTTCCAAGAATAATGAGTGACATGGCATAAATATCCACATCCAAAAGTAAGTGCTCTTCCAAAGAATATTTTATGAATATTTCTATTCCTTTGTTATTATAATCCCTCAAGCAAAATGGCCTCTCCATAAATTTCAAATAGATTTTCATAACAAACCATTTCTTTTTTAGTCAAAATTAGAGCCAGAATAATGGATTCTCAGGTGATTTCCATTCCTGTCTGTAGGATAAAATTGCTATTAAGACAAGAAAACATATTTTATATTCTGTTGTGGAATTGAATGTCTTCCAAGAGCCGTAAGGATAATTAGAGTCCCCATCACTATTGTATCTTGACCCTCTCCAAGTATTTCATCTGTTTAAGGAAAGCATCATCTGTCTTCTCTCTCTGGTCTGGAAGTTTGTAGTACCCTTTCATTGCTACTGTCAAATTTGGTTTTCTTCTTGACATGCAAATTTTTTCTACCACTTTTCTACTTTCACCTATGAATTCCTATGCTGTATATAACTTCTTCCTTTTCCTGTTATACCTGTTTATTTTTGATAAGCTATGCCCTTTCACTGTTGTACATCATGAGTTGCATCCCATCAACTTTCAATAATATCTCTGTTCAAGTGTACTTCTTTGGGTTAAAACTGAGATAGAAATTTTTGCCTCACATTTTGAATATTCAGATATAGTCATCTGGGTCTAAATACTAAACTGTCAAATACCAGAGTTAAAATTCTCTTTCTGTCCGTGGAATCACAGAAATACAGGACTAGAAGGAATTTTGGTTTGGGGTAGTTCTCGATACTGATTTATGGTTTTTCTTCTCATGTAACAATCGTTACGCTACCTAGCAATTACTAAGAAATTTTAAACTTGTTATTTTTGTTTTGGCCCTTCAAACTAGAGTTTAACTACCTTTCTCTCAAGCTGCTAATTATTCCATCAGGAGTACATTGTTGGTGATGTAATAAGGAATTTGAAAAAGCTGAATTATATTTGTCAATGCAAACAATACCCGTCTTTGTTCTCTTTCTACATCTACTCTTATTTTCCAGAATCTTGACCTTGAAGTGAAGTGATATTATAACCATCTTTCCGAGCCTTACTAAGTCTTGCCTTTGGAAGCAATTTTGTTTTCTTAAGGCAGTGGTTCTCAAACTTTAGAAGTGCGTCGGAATCACCTGGAAGCCTTGTTAAAACACACATTGCTCCCCAACCCTAGAATTTCTGACTCAGTAAGTCTGCACAGGGGCTTGAGAAACTGCATGTCTAACAAATTCCCATCTGATGCTGCTGGTGCTGTGACCACATTTTGAGTATCACAGTCAAGGTGTTCTTCCTTCACGAGATGAAAAACAAATGATCTTAAAACATCAAAATTGCCCTCAATTCCACCATAGCCATTTTTCACCTTGTATCATTTCTCCCTGCAGTAGCCAGAGTGAGCATCTTAAAATACGAACTAGCCCATGTAGGACTTTTGTGCTTGGTTGCCCCTCGGACCCAAACTTTGCAGCATCTTTCTGGTGCTTAAAACCCACACTCCCCCTCACCCCTGAGCCCCTTAACATGAATTACAAGGCTCAGCATAAGCTACCAGCCTTATTGGCCTCATCTCAGGGCCCACTTTCCTCCCATATTATCTCTGTTAAAAATGTACATGTTATGAGCTAAGTACTTTTTTATTTTCCTCATTTCACCGATGAGGGACACAGAGAGAATAAGCATTACACCTAAACTCACATATATATTAAGTGGTCGAGTCAGGATTCTAACTTAGCTCCTTCCAACTCACACAGGCCCAGGATTTTGTCTATTCCTTTGACAGAAAATGATGGGATTGACTCTTAACAATAGGGATTTACTTGCCTGGATTAGGGTAAATGATCATTTGGTCCAGGCAAACTGCTTTTTGAACATTAACTGAATTGTACCCATTCAGTTATAGAACTAAACTGTGTATATGTGTGTGTATATATATGTATATAATACATATAATTTATGTAATATAATTCAAATTGTATGTAATATTATATATGCATATGTATAAATATATGTACATATATTTTATTACGCATATGACAGTTGTGTTTTGCTACTACAATAGGGCCAACGTTTATCTAATGCTTCCTGTGAGCCAAATTCTAAGTTAAGTACCGTAGAGATGTTATCTCTTTTAATCATCACAATTTATGAGGTAGATAGTGATGTTTTCCACTTTTTATAGGTGATGGAACTGAGATGCTAAAAGCAGATAAGGAAAATTTTCTTAAGGTCACACAGTTTATAAGTGATGGATCCAGGACTGAAATACAGGAGCATTTGGTCCCTAAGATATATTTGTCATCTATGTCTTTTTTTTCTCAAATCCCCAAACTGACCAGGGATGAAAAGTTTTTAGTAATATTTTTCAGGTGTCTTTTGCTTATTTCTCCATTAGCACAGTTGGATACCAGCATATATGGAATGTTCTCTCTTATGAGAACTCGGGTACTTGGACATGTACTTAGTAAGTAGAGGCCACCTCCACTTTTACACTACAACTCCTGTTGGTAGGGCCTCGGCAAACCCCACGATGTTTCTTTTCTTCTGGAGGTAAATAATAGAACGTTTCCTCTCCCAAATGTCTGACAGTCATAAAAGCTTGGCTAGCCTGGGAGAGAGAAGTCAGTACTTCAACTTCAAGTTGATATGAGAACCTTCAGGATAATGACCATATCTTCTGTATGTCTTATGCTATAAATGTGTATAGTATGGGCTCATTAATTTAGTGGATTGATTGAAATATACAATTACCTCAATCTAATGTTGCTACCTGAGACCAGGCTTTGGCTGTGTCCTCTTCTTACCACTTACTAATTTATACAACTTCCTCCACCTCTCAGTTGATTGATTATATTGCTTGTGGCTATGTGTTGTGGATTAGAAACCTTTAGAAAGACTTGGAGAAACATGTCTTTTTTTCCTAAAGAAGTAGAAGAGTAATCTGTGTGTTATGTTTTCAGTTATTTCATTTATTTATTTATTTTTTAACATCTTTATTGGAGTATAATTACTTTACAATGTTGTGTTAGTTGCTGCTGTATAACAAAGTGAATCAGCTATACATATACATATATCCCCATATCTCCTCCCTCTTGCGTCTTCCTCCCGCCCTCCCTATCCCACCCCTCTAGGTGGTCACAAAGCACCGAGCTGATCTCCCTGTGCTATGCAGCTGCTTCCCACTAGCTATCTATTTTATATTTGGTAGTGTATATATGTCAGTACCACTCTCTCACTTCGTCCCAGCTTACCCTTCCCCCTCCCCATGTCCTCAAGTCCATTCTCTACGTCTGTGTCTTTATTCCTGTCCTGCCCCTAGATCCTTCAGAACCATTTTTTTTTTTAGATTCCATATATATGTGTTAGCATACGGTATTTGTTTTTCTCTTTCTGACTTACTGACTTTATTGGATCAAGAATAGCAACTTTGGGATTTAAAAGTTATGTAAATGTAGTAATTCATCTTGCAAATGAACTATTATTCATTTGGCTTAAATTATAGACTTGATCTAATAACATGTTTAAATTTAGATTGCCCCCTTTTCAGTATGTTATCATTCATGTTCTTCTCTCTGGAGAACTTCACTTTTGCTACAGCCAAGTCAACATGTCTAGAAAATGATGTGAAGCAAAAGAATTTTGCCAGTGTTTGCCCGAAAGAAACAGAACTTTTTTTTTTAACAGATGGAATGAGTGATCAAATATGCATGAAAGGTAGAGACATAGAAAGAGACAACATCCACAGAAAATGAAAAGAAAATATGGGCTCACATGCACCTTTGCTGAAGTCAAGGTTTCTTGCAAAAAGGGTGCTTTGCAATCTCAAATTCAGGGGAAAAAATTTCCCTGGAAAGCAGTTACTCTTAGTGTTTGGCAAGAGATTGAATAAGGTTCTTCATAACACTGTCAAAGGTCTTCAGTTTCATTCAACTGACACATACACTGCCCACAGGACAGTAATTGGCTCTGGTTGGCTCAACAGAGTTGCTCTTGTGATTGAATTAAGACCGAACTAAATTTCTTCATCTTAGTCCTATGGAAGGGAAACAATAGTGAGTGATAGAATGAAGCCATTCAGAAACAAGACTTAACTTTCTCACCTTTTGATCTGAAACATTCAGGTGATAATTCCGGTAATACAGTTATTACTCTCAAGGGCAAAAATATGGCTAAACTCTTATATAGTGGAAATGGCACATTTATTCAGAGTAGAGTACATGTTTAAGTCACAAATGAAAGCATTTCTTTTAGTAGAAATTTCATTTGGCTACCAGTTGGCAAAACTGCTGCCAGTTTTGACAGAAGTCATAATAAATGACTTTCCATTTGGGTCTAACTGGGAATAACTAACATTGAATAGGAGGTGTCACAGATTAAAATGAAGCAGGCTTTTCTTGAGTTAGTCCTTCATCTCCACAGAGAATTCAGAAATAAGAAGGATATGGAAGTCACTGTAGTTTGAACTGTATAGTGATATCCTTGCCACATTGGGAACCATCACAAGAAGGATTACTCATTCATAAAGGCTAAGAACCTAACTAAGGAGTTAATGCACGATGGTTTGCAGCTGAGATACAAGTTGGAGAGCAATTTTGGTGAGAAGTCTTGCTATGAATATCACCTTTGGAAACATAAAGGTATTTGCTCAAATATAAAGATATTTCCAGGCTTCCCTGGTGGCGCAGTGGTTGAGAGTCCGCCTGCCGATGCAGGGGACACGGGTTCGTGCCCCAGTCCGGGAAGATCCCACATGCCGCAGAGCGGCTGGGCCCATGAGCCATGGCCGCGGAGCCTGCGCGTCCGGAGCCTGTGCTCCGCAGCAGGAGAGGCCACAACAGTGAGAGGCCTGCATACCGCCAAAAGAAAAAAAAAAAAAGAAATTTCCTCTGAGGGACTATAAGCAATTGCTTCTGTTTGGAATAAAAACAATGATATTTGGAAAATTTACTCCAAGTCTATTTCTTTTTTTCTTGTATACTAGAAACTAGTAATTTAAGTCATATATTAATGTCTGTATTGTTTTCCTAGGGCTGTGTAATAAAGTAACAAAAAAGAAGTTCTACATCAGCAGGTTTGGTTCTTTCTGAGAGCTGTAAGGAATAATGTTTTCCATGCCTTTCTCCTGGCTTCTGGCAGATGGCTGGCAATTTTCAGCTTGTAGATTCCTCACTCCCCTATCTTCACATGGTGTTCCCTTTGTGTTTCTGCCTCTTCATATCATCTTCCCTCTATGCACGATTGTCTCTGTGTCCAAATTTCCCCTCTTGATAAGAACACCAGTCATATTGGATTAGGGCCTGCCCTAATGACCTCGTTTTAACTTATTATTTTTGTAATGACCCTCTTTTCAAATACTAGGTCATCTTCTGAGGCGCTGGGGGTTAGGATTTCAACTTATCTATTTTTAGGGAACACAATTCAACCCATAACAATGCATTATCAGTAAAGCTCACATTTTTAAAGGAAATGTGATCCCCAATGTTTTACACAGCTGGAAACGTTGGTTTACAAACCTTATGCATGGAAACAACGCATGTTCTCTACCTGGTGAAGCTTTCTGAAAATCTAGGCCCAGGACACCAGACACTTTCTGAAGTTACTATTGGTATTTGAGCCCCTGATCACTTCTTAGACAGTGAAACAATAACATTTCATCAAAGGTGGTTTTTCTTTTCTTCTTCTTTTTTTTTTTTGGCGGTACGCGGGCCTCTCCCTGTTGTGGCCTCTCCCGTGGTGAAGCACAGGCTCCAGACGCGCAGGCTCAGCGGCCATGGCCCACGGGCACAGCCGCTCCGCGGCATGTGGGATCTTCGTGGACTGGGGCATGAACCCGTGTCCCCTGCATTGGCAGGCGGACTCTCAACCACTGCTCCACCAGGGAAGCCCAAAGGTGGTTTTTCATAAAGAGAGAAGCTGTAGAAACTCCATTCATAGAGAAGGGAAAGTAAGCAGCTCCTTCTCTTATGCGTCTACGTTCAAAGGCAGCAGGAAAGGGACTCCTTGCTCCCCAGTGCTTTTCCTGGATCACAATATTTTAGCACCGCTATCCAACAACTACCCAACACAAGACTTCTCCTTTTGAAGCTCACACTCAAGCTATCTTTCCAACAGTTTGTTAGTTGCTATGGTCCATGCCCATGTTCTGTAATAATAAACACCATGAGGTCATAGTATTGTAGTTCTTTCCACTCCTTTCCTGTCCCTGAGACTATAACTACTTTTATTGGAACTACCTGACCTATGCACAGTTCACTGATTCTTTTATTCACCCTGCCCTACTTACACACATGCACACACACGCATCAGGCTACCTGTGTACACTTACAGAGATACAACTGCTCATTCATGTGTATCCGCCGTGTGTGTATCATTACTGGGATGGTAGACTGGAGATATCCTTGGGAAGTTCCCAAGTAACTCATGATCTTTCTTTCATTCAGTCAGTGTTGGGAAGCCAAAGAGGTTTTGATCAAGTTATTCATTGAAATTTATAAATATTCAAGACATTGGAAGGTTGGGAAGAAGGAAAAAAAGCAGCAGATGAATCAGGAGGTTATTGAAACATCCAAAAAGAAGTAAAGAGTACTTAGGCAAAAGCAATGTCAGGGAAAATGCAAAGAAGGATTTTAACATCCTTCAAGGTGAAAAACAAAACATAAGACCTGGAAGTTAGTTGGATGTGTACGTGGGTGAGGAGACAACATTGGCTGAGTTATATGCTGGGGCAGTAACACAAACATCAAGAGAAGGGTCTGGTTTGGGCAACAGAAGAAGAGACAATTCATTCTATTTTGGACTTTTGGAGTTTTAGGGACCAATAAGTCCAAGTTAAAACTGTAGATATATATTTGAGTCAATTATGCAGAGAGGAAACTACAGAAATGAAAAGGAACACATTATGAAAATACAAGCAGAGAAAGGATTACAGTGGCAGAACCTTGAAGAGTACATACATGTTCAGGATAGGAGGGCAAAAAAGACTAAAAAGTTCAAAAAAACAGTTTTAGAAACAAGGGGGAATCAAATATAAGAAAACTTGGTGCAGAGAGTTTTTGGAAAGGCAGCCGAACGTTTATAAACGTTCCAGGGACTGAGATCGGGGACTGCTTCCTGTATTCACAGCATCCAGCAGAGCTTTGCCAAAAAATAAATAAGTAAATAACATAAACATAAAATAGGTATTCAGTACATGCAATTGAATCAAATACTTGGGAGAAGGAATTTAATGAAACTCTTAGAATCTAAAAATTGTAAATGGTATGTATATTTGCACTATCTGGCCATCCAGTATTAGATTTTAAAAAGTCCGATCTTCTAGTTCCCCCTGGAATGCCATGATAATGGTGAGACCTTTACGTACTTGGTAACCCCCAATCCTTATAACTACAGTGCAAAATAGGGGATACAATGCCTGTTCACACACAAGGAGTTGGAACCCAGAAATACTCAGTGAATGGTAGAACCGGTATTCCATTGGGTGCATCTGATGCCAGCACCTGTCTTTCCTTAGGTTGAGCAACTCTGGAGCCAAACAAAACCAATTTGCTCCTGTAACCATCCTTGAATGTTTGAAGAGACACCTGAGTATTCTATTTTTCAAGCCAGTCATTTCTGGTTATTTAAAGTGTCCTCTGAAAATAATAGTGTAAAGAATTGTCACTATTACTGTCACACTTCTCCGTAAGTAACTTTTGGAAAAATTAAGTAAAGATTGTGAAAACAATTTGATTGAATCATAATAAAAGGTGAGAGAGCGTGTGTTTAAAGCCTATTGGACTCCTTGGAAACAAGATGCAACATATGCACAGAATTTCATCCTTATTTATCTCCACTTTGAGGGAAAATGAAGTAAAATGAACACAGCTGGGGCCTAGGTTAGAGTGGGAATCAGGGACTGAAACTATCATTTGTGAAAAGAATACCTCTCCCTTTGAAACAGGTTTTCTTTTCAAGGACCTTGAAGGTGAGATCCTGAACATTTTTCCTTTGCTAATTGATTCTCTGCATGTGGTATGGTAGGGAGGGAGAAATTTTCTTCTACCCTTCTAGGTTCTTCTGGCTGGTGTGAGAATTAAATTGACTTGAGATAGATTAACAGGAGAAAATCCAACAAAAGTTTAATACCATGTATACATGGGAGAGACCCAGGAAACCTGAGCAACTGAAGTGGCCAGAACCCTCACCTTAAGCACCATCTTCTTCAGCGAAAGAAAAAAGGAGGATGTTAGGGCTAACGGTTTGGGACTCCAAAGGGGAGGAAGGCAACTCACATGAAGATGAAAAAGCAACGCTTTGGTGAACAAATGTTAGCTGGACCATGCAGGGGCAGTGGGACACAGAGAGGAATTTTAACAAGCAGACTTTGCTAGGCTCCTGCCTGTCTACAGCCCTAGTTCATACTATAGTCATCTATGGTGACAGCTCCATTCCTGGAAGAGGTCCCTCTGTCTACATTCTTTTAGGCAGTTAGGGGCGGAGGTCAAAATTCCTTCCTGAGTCTTTTGGGCCTTGATTGTTTACAGTTCAAATTAAACCATATGCCAGAGACATTTTGGGGTGGCAAATTTTGCTCCCCTGTAGGTGATTCTCCCTGGAGTTCATTGCCATCTCATAGTTTCCTTGTAGCAAGTAAAGTTTATGCTTTTCTTGGTAACTTACAGAAAATGGAAGACTCTTAAAAATAAAAAGTGGCAAGATAAAGTATGCAAGATAGCCTTATATGAAAAAGTGGGCAAAGAAGTAGCTTCCATCATTATGTCCTTTCAAAAAATAAAGTTCAGATGTTAAAGTCTGGACTTTTGAAATTGAAGACATACCAAACAATATCAAAACAATTAATTCCATGTTTCAGAGCAGAAAGCAGGAGATGTTCCTACATGAATTATTGGTATTGCGGACACATAGGCTACACAAGGGGCCCCCTCAAACCTGTCACCTTCTATCCCATGTGGAGGGATACAGGTAGCAAACTAAAAAGAGCTAACGTTTTATTGAATGCTTGCTATGTTTCTCACATTTACATATATTATCTTGTTTAATCTTTACAACAATTACATTATTTTCCTCATTTCCAAAATTAGGTTTTTATTGCCTAAGTTCACATAGCTAGGAATTAGAAGAGCCGGGATTGAAAGTTATCTGGCATAAATCTATGCCTATCATTGTATCTTCTGGTAAGGAAGATGATAGGTAGGTAGGTAGGTAGGTAGATAGATAGAAAGTTTCTAAGAAGGAATTCAAAAGATGATCACATATTCAGTGAGTGTGTTTTTGTTAGTGGATACATGACAAATTCCTTCACTAGGCTGCAGGTACTTTGAGGGCATTGGCTATGTCTTATTCATCTTTGTGGGAAATCCAATCTCATGCCCAGTGTCTGTGCATAGGAAGGATGTCTTAAATAGATGCCCATAAAGGAGACACTGGTATCTCCCTGAGGCAGATAACAAAGATGACTTTTTAAGACATTAAGCAATGTGCCTGAAATCCCATAGCTGGTAAGGAGCAAAGCCAGAATTGTAGCCCAGGACTCCAGTCCATGGCTCTTCCCGCGATACTGCAGCCTCCTCTACTCATTTCCCCTCTCTGTTCCCAGATTTCTCATTTGACAAGGCTCTTTATGACACCTTAAGCTCTGTAGAAAAGTTGGGGAACGTACAATGTACATTGAACTAATAGGTACCTTTAGACTTCAAAAGACAGACAGGTAACTAGGGAGTTCATTGAGTTTCTACAGGGTACCAGGCATATTGCTAAGAGCATTACTAATCTCATCTCATTTAGTCTTAACTATTCCATGATGTAATAGTGAGTGTGGCCCCATTTTATGAATGAGGAAACTGAGGCTGAGGGAGGTTAAATTCTCCAAGGTCATACAACCAATCCAGGTCAGCCTGACTCTAAAAGCCAAATTTATTCAACTACACTAAAAAGGGTGACATAGTATGGTGTCTCTCAAAGTTTTGTTTTAATCTGTACAGTGAATGACTGAGACTGCTTCTATTTCCCTAACTTAAGAGAACCAGATTTTATGGAGTCCATTTGAAGTTGTAAACCTTATTGTCAAAATACTATTTTCATTGTCATAAGTCCCGACCTTCCCACCAGCATCAGCTAATCACTGGCTTCACAGTTCCACCCACCTAGCCTTCCTATTGCAAATCACTGACATGCTTCCTTTCAGCAGGAGCTGGTAACTCCAGCCCCTTTCTGCCCTTTGCTGAACCTCCTCCTTCCTATTATCTATAGACTTAATACCCACACTTAAAGAGAAACCTGATGTCAGGGTGTCAGCAGGTGCCACCTTTGCTTCTGCTGCTGCTGGCCAAAAGCCTAGACCAGCGACAGTTGGGCTAGAATGAGATTCCTGCCATACTTGGGAAAGGAATAGGTTGGGGCACAGGGGTGATGGTGACAAATTAAAATTACTGCCAAAGCAGAGTGGAATAGCAGCAGGTACGTGGAAGGTGTCATTAACGTTCTAAAGACGATCTGAAGTCATGCTTGGAAGATGTAATTTACAACCTGAGGATTTATTTTTATAGCTGTCTTGCTTCAGAATAAAGAGATGAGATGCCACGTATCTGCCAGGTTGTGAAAAACTTTATAAATTTTGAACATTGGCTTCCTTGATTTTGGATGCGGGTGGATATTGTGTACATGTATGTATCTGAGGGGTCTTAAAGAATAGTTCTCACCTCCTGAAGTGAATGTTCAAAGCTTCCTATATCAGACTCTAGGATCTCACATATTCACCAGCGTTGGGGGGGGGCGGTGGATATTAGGAAATACTTCTAGCTCCTGTATCCTCTTATTGACACAGTACCGGGAGCGTGCCCACAGAGCCTAGAAAAGGCCATCCTACCCACAGAGATTGGCCAGGAGTAGCCTGCCAGGCTGCTGGGTCTCCTGGCTGGGGAGCTGGATTTGGGGCTACTGACAGGAAGTCTGGTGGGTCTTTTCTACTTGCTTAGGCTGGAGGCTTTGGGGTGGCGGAAGAACAGTCACCTATCATTCTTCTCCAGTACTGTATTTGGTCATGCACTATGCCCAGACCAAACTGGGGTCTCTTGTGTGGTTAGAGCCCTTTCAAATCCTTGTTTTCTGTTTAGAATGAAGAGTGTCTATTGAAACCAAGCAGTATTAACGTGCCAAATCAATATAACTGGGGCTGAGTCACCTCCTTTTGCCCCAAACTTGTGTACTAAGGAGATTTTCTCCGTCTTAGCTGTTCTTCTGCAGAGGATAATTCTATTCACTAGTGCCTCACTCACAGTCAAAAAATGTTATACTTAAGCTGGCCAGGCTGCTCATAGCCACAGCCATTCTAACTTTCTAGCACTAGCAGCCCTTCTCCAGGGATCCAGTTTGCCAGAGGAAGACGGGCTCCAGAGAGGTGCTGCTGTCCAATTGCCTCCTAAACCCAGAACATTTAATGAACGTTAGGAGGCAGTCTGTGGAGTCAGACTGGCTTGTTTAAAATCTTTCCCTGGTGCCAGCTGTGTGACTTTGGCTACGTTACTTCAACTCTCTGAGCCCAGTTTGAAAACAGAGATACTAATTTTTATCCCATAGACCATGGTGATGGAAGGTGTTAGGCTCTGATGGGTTCCACAGATATGAAGTACTCTCAACACAGACCTGGCAGCCTTGGTTCCACCCTGCCAGGTAGGCGCTGTCTGCATAACTGTTCATTTTGCCACCAGCAGCTTTACTACTGAGCTGAGCAGACAAGAGGAAATGGGGTCAGCATAACATATTAACCAGAAGGACTTGTTAGGAGCTCACGTAAAATCCTAGCTATCTCTACCCAACCAGTCCGATACCTCATCCTGGAAATATTTGGAGAAATTATAGTTGCAGAGAGGATATAACGCAAATGGGATGTAGCCAAATAAATACTGTATTTTGACTATTATTAATGTTAGCTATCGCGCTTTATACACCCAGGGTTTCTGTGGCCTAGGAAACACCTGTTACATATTTATACATCTCAGCCTATCCTCATTTTATGTACAGCCATTGTTTTGGTGGTAGAGTTCATGTAAGATGGAAAGATGGGATAATTCATTCAAACCATATGATTTCCAGGAATAAGCTTTTCTATTTTGTATTCCTGTCTCTTCCTTTAGCATTTTGACTTTCACAGTTGTTACTGGTTTATCTTGAGATTTGAGTAGAATGAAGAACAGGTAGACTCAAATAGAAAAATAAATCCAGGTCATCCAAACTGAAACTGTATTTTGGGTCATCAGACTGAAATGTATTTGACCTCTTTCTGTTTCTACAGCTGTAAAATGGAAAAAATTACAATCAAGTCTATAATTTGATGGGCTATGAACAAAGAACTATGAAGTACTTTTAAAATTAAAGTCATGCCCACCTTAATTTCCAGCTTTTAGCATAAAGTTGGCACAAAACAAGCAGTTAAATGGTTGATTTCATGAGTCAAATAACATTATATGTGGTATATAGTTCTTTGTTGACCTAGAAAATTCTATGGGGGAGCAGAAAGAACACTTAATTGGGAGTCAGGAAACCTGGATTCTAGTCCCAGAATGACCTTGGACTAATTAGATGATTGCCCTTCTTGGAACTTTGTGTTCCTTATTTGTCACTTGCAGGAGCTGATGCTCTCTCGTTCCCCCTTCCATTGCTAACACGTTAGTGATTTTATTTAATCAATGTAGCAGGATTATAGTACCTACAGTTTTCCCCTGATATCTAGTAGAGGTGAGTGGTTCCAGGATGGGGGAAGAGGAAGAGGGAGAGGGGAAGAGGTGGGAGGAGAAGAAGAGAAGGATAGGAAGAGGGAGAAGGAAAAGGAAGATTCCTTTAGATGTCATGGGGGCAGTACCAGCCCCACGTGAAATTCTGAAATAAGCATGGTTTGTCTTTGTACTTCTCCTCGTCCTTCACTCTTTCAGCTCCCAGCTCCCATGCTTCTCTCTCCAGAGGTCCAGAGAAGCAATGTCTAGCTGATGTTCTAATCTTCCCAACCTCTCCAGGTCTGCCCTACCCCAGAAAGACCCATACCCTAAATACCCTCCCTTTCTGCCCCCAGTCCAACCATACATCTGAACTTAGCTGCACATTGGGAGAAACCCAATTAATTAATGCTTAAATTAGAGTGATTTAATCTTCAACCTTCCTTCAGATACTCAGTTATATATTTTAAAAAGAGGGTGCCTAGATGGGAATAAAGATGCAGACCTACTAGAGAATGGACTTGAGGATATGGGGAGGTGTAAAGGTAAACTGGGACAAGGTGAGAGAGTGGCAGGGACACACATACACTACCAAATGTAAAATAGATAGCTAGTGGGAAGCAGCCGCATTGCATAGGGAGATCAGCTCGGTGCTTTGTGACCACCTGGAGGGGTGGGATAGGGAGGGTGGGAGGGAGACGCAAGAGGGAGGAGATATAGGGAAATATGTATATGTATAACTGATTCACTTTGTTATAAGGCAGAAACTAACACACCATTGTAAAGCAATTATACTCCAATAAGGATGTTAAAAAAAAGAGGGTGCAGGCAACTAGCTTGTAAATAAAATGAAGGGCAAAATGCAAGAGGATGGGGCAGAGTTGCATGGTACCACCACAGTCATCCAGCACCCCTGGGATTCTGTTCCCCACAGCCATTCTCCAGAAGCCTCTTCTGCTTTTCTCGCCCTCTTCTCATTCTCTTCATCTGAGCACCTGGACGCCGGGAAGCTGGGTCTTACCACAATAGCTCCCTTGGGGCACCATGGCTTCTTTGTCAGCTAATCAGGATATACATGAACAAACATAACCAAACAAATGAATAAATGATCAACAGCTTCCTTGGTCATGACATTAGGAACTGTAACTGTGAGAATGGAAAAAGCACTGTGTAGCTCCTCTTAAACTGGCCAATGCTTGCATTGCTGTAGCATCAAAATGAGAGCAAGGAGGGCAACCAATGTTTACCTGAAATGAGGGATAACTCAAGGGACTTCTGTTTTCCCTGTAAAGCCTATTTATTCCCAGCCAGGTATTAAACTTTAGTGAGAAACAGGGAACTAGAGTTTTTCCACTTCATCCTACAGTCTTCCCTGCTCCTTCCAAACCCATCTCAGCATGTGTGGCTCAGGCCAGAAGTTCTGTTACAGCTGCAACCATAAGGCATGGACCCCAGCTCCCTGACTACATCTGACTAAATTAGAGGGAGTATCAGTCCTCCCGACCTCTCCCAACAACTGACGAATGCAGTAGCAGAGTAGTACTGGAGTCCAAGGGTTTACCAGGGCAACTTGGCTCTGACCCTAAGGCCTGGACACCTGGTCTTGATTACACTGGAGGGTGTTGGTGCTCCCTTAATCATGCAACTAAAAGCCAGCAACACAAGGGCTGTATCTCCCCTCTCTACAGCCCCCTCTGCTGCTCCAGAAAGCAATGGGTGATGAAAGACACCTACATCCTCTTGTTTTCATGATTGTCTCTGGTGATGTTGTTCTTGCTGGCTTGTTTGTACAACAGGATACAAAACAAATAATTCATCATCTAGTGTACTGCTTTGTGAACTTCTCTTTTTTTTTTTTTTGCGGCACGTGGGCCTCTCACTATTGTAGCCTCTCCCGTTGTGGAGCACAGGCTCCGGACGCGCAGGCTCAGCGGCCATGGCTCACGGGCCCAGCCGCTCCGCGGCATGTGGGATCTTCCCGGACCGGGGCACGAACCCGTGTCCCCTGCATCGGCAGGCGGACTCTCAACCACTGCGCCACCAGGGAAGCCCTGTAAACTTTTTTATATTCCTGAGAAAAATGACCATAGACAGCTATGGAAAACCTTGCGTACAATTCCGAGAGTTCTCTGGATGGGCTGAAGATACATTTAAAGGACCCTAGATCAAGACCTCTGAGAGAATGAGCCATCCTTGATTCTTGATCAGGACAGGGAATGCTTGAGATATCAGGTGTCTCTGATAGTAGTGTGTACGGTTTTAGAGCAGGTGCAATCTAGAGGCATTATAAATATCCAAAACATTCTACGTTTGCTTTCTTTTCCCAGACACCACACCTAAAATAGAACCTCTCCCTTTCCCTATGATTCTCTATCCTTCCACTATTTATTTCTTCTTCAAAAACACTTACTACTACCAGATTAAAACGGTCTGCAAATGTTGAGAAGCATGGGCTATGCTTATTTTTTCAAGCCTGTTTGTTATATCTTCAAATAATATGCTCAGTATGCTTTCCTTTAAATTGTAAACACCTTTTCAGATGATGTACTTCTAAATTTACAGCAATGATCTATTTGTTCATCTAAAAAAGTACAATGAAGTATTTTCCTTATATTTCAAGACTCTTTGGGTAGTCTTAATTGTGTTTGTTATACTGCTAGGCAATCCTGAGAACATCTCAGTCAGAGGAAGGGGATTAAAAAGCACATTAGTATGGCTGTATGTTTATTTGATCTCATCATCAACATTAGTTATTACCTCCATATTTATGATTGGAATACATAATCTCAAGTTTCATTAAGTCTTATTCTTTTAGACCCAGCAGGCTCTTGTATCAGCTAATTAACACAAAGGTCATTGTTCTCATTTTTAGAATACCAACAGATTGTCAAAACACAACAATGACTATGTTTGCTAGATTGGGAAAGACACAGCATGAACAGCATCTTCTGCTTCCTGAGAAGGAGTGGGCTGTATCTGATCATGTCTCTGCATTTATAGAGTTGACTAAAGATCAAGAGGAGAGTTCCAATCAAAATATCTCTGAATAGAGAATATAGTTGTGAGTACACATCCAACTCCCTGTAGAGTCTCCAAGATCCTCTCCAAGATGGTGGCTCAGCATCCCATCTCAGCTGAGGGGTGATTTGGTCAAAGAACACTGATCATGTACCTACTCTTAGCAGTGTGCTGGCGGCTTAACACAATGATGGGAAAGCATGCCTACTCTTTCAGAAGTTAACTCTGAAAGTACAGACAGCAAGCTACAGTATTGTTACATAAGGTAGAAGATGGTAAATACCAGAAAAGGGTACAGATTGATTTCTGTTGCAGGAAAGGAAAGGGGCAGAAGGACTGAAGGTTACTTCTAGCTGGAGAGGAATTAGTGACAGTGTGATGTGAGAGAAGCCATTGAGTTGAGCCTTGAGAATGAGGAGGATTTGAATAGGCAACGATGTGGAAAAGTGTCCCCTAGCAACTCAGAAAATGTATGATATGAGGAGCTCCAGAACTCTCTAGCACAATGCTCATTTATTCACCATAAATTGCACGTCATTTGTGCTGTCCTAACTCTGCTTAAGACATCTCTTCCCATAGATTAGCCCCGACTTGGTAATGGCAGCAGAGACCAAGGGGAATTCTTCATTAATGCAGTCTGATGCTTCTAACTGCTTTGCTGATAAATGCTGGAAAGAAGCAGATTAATGAAGGCTCTACAGTGTCACAGAAGCTCAGCTAAGAATACAACTCAGTGTAACATCCAGTTTTGGAGGAAATTTTTGAAAATCTGCGATTAAGTAGGGAAGTTGACCACAACTAAAGTTCTGCCTTTCAGGTGCTGGCAGAAAGCAAATAATGATTGAACTAGTCAGATAGAGACAACAGGTCCTCTGAAGGATTACTCTGTGACAGTCGGGGGAAGAGAAGCCAGTTTTCTTCAATGGTAACTGATGTATATAAGGGAGATGTCACAGGAATAGCTCATACGTGAAACAAAATTGACATGTTCAGGGAGCTCAGTTTCCAAAGACTTGACTTTGAACACCAGAAGAAACAGAAATAGTCTCTGAGGGGGTAATAAATTGAAAGTGAATCCAGATTTTTGCTCCTCCTTTCATCTTGTTTGAAATTCAATATACCCTCTTACTAAATCTGTTCGCGCTTTTACCCTTTCGTTAAACCAAATTTCTTTGTAAATATATTCCGAGTGCACTTTCACGTATATGCAGAACTTTACATGCATTCGTAAGTGTAATTAGGGCACATCTGCTTTTTCAAATGCAGTCCTTTATTTATTGTTTTTCTTTGTATGTTGGCTCCATCACCACCTGGTCTCCCTTCCACCCATATAATCCTTTACTTAAAGGAATCTTTGTGGGCACCTAGGATGTGTTCTTGCATACTTTCTGCAAGCTCCTTAGTCATAATTTGCATATACAAGCACAGTTGTATAGGGAGTTTTGCATTGGTTTGTTGTATACAAAAACCAGCATCATATTAATCATACTTCTTGATCTTGTTTTTCCGCTCACCATTTTTTTGTGGAAATCACTCCAAGTCAAAAGGTTGACTTCTCATCCATTCTTTTTACTGACTGCATTATGTTTCACGGTGCGGATATATAATTCAAGGTTATCATATTTTTCTGTATTGTCGGGGGAGGTAGCTTTTAAATGCCATCCAAATAATTACATGTTAAAATACCTCCAAAATTATTTTTAATTTTTAAATACCACTAAAATAATCATGATTCAATTGCCAATAAGACAGACTTATACAAGCGTGTTTTCATGTACTGCTCATGTACTGATTTCATGTATTTTTAGTATTGATCAACTATCAATACTAAGAAGCTAATTAGACTTGGGCACATTACAGGGAGAAACTGGAGACTTCTATTGCTCATACTGTACCTCCTCCCTGCCCCCCAGAAGTAATTAAAGATTTCAGCTTCACCATCCGGGCAGGGGAACTGGCAGGTAAATACCCACATTTAAATTATCATTCCAAATGAAACTAGTTTGGGCCGGTTTCCATTGCACACTCATTCAATAACAAAGTTCTGCCAACTTGGGATTACTCTTTTATATGCCTCCAGTCTGCTTCTATCAACGTTCTGTTTCCTTCACCCCTCCTTCCATATTATCCCAAGTTCAAAACACTTTCTCGCTCTCTTCTCCTATGCTTTTCATACCTAAATGGCTCGGGCATTTTTCCTTGGCGGGCTAATCCTCTTTCTTTGTACCATGCTTCCCGAATGTCCCCTAGGCCTTCACCTCAGTAGGATCTCTGGTTCCTACTCTTCACCACAGGCTCCACCACAAAAATCACTCTCCTGACTGTTAAGCAGTGATTAAGTTTGAATTGTGGGAATAGCTGTTGACTTTCTTTCCTCTTGCATGCGTGTACCAAAGCCCTGAGGGCACCCTGTATTGTCTTACTCATCTTTGTGGGCCCAGAACCCAGCGCAGTTCATGGGGACTTCTATGCAGCAAACGCTCAGGAGATGTTTGTTGGGCTGAGAATGTTCGTTGCGTTGAGAACCGTGGCAACGCCAGTTTGGCTCACAAAGTCAGTCACTTGTCCCTATATGTGGGTTCCACACATACTTTAGTCACCAGCTCCCTGTGAAACATCTCCTACCTTTGCTTCCTCTTTCCCCTCTCCTTCTTCCACTCCCTTCGCTCCTTGTTATTCCTCTCCTGTGCTCTTGTACACAGGTTCTCTGGGTAGCAGTCCTGCTTCCTCTATTTCTTCAACCATGTGTATTTAACAGAAACTGTCCAGATCTTAGCTCTGGCTTTGTCACTTCCCTGGTCAAAAACCTTCAGTGCTTTCAGCCAATTGGATAAAACCTAACTTCACAGCCTGGCTTTCAAATGTCCCCCATGTGCTGGTACCAAGTGTCTATCCAGGCTTAACTATACCACCCTACACTCTCTTGTCATATACTGGATATTGTGTATTTTCACTTTCTGTATTTGCAGATTTTAGCTATAATGCGTGCTTTATTTATTTCCTTTTTTTTTTTTTTTTTGGCACCTTAAATATAGACTCATCTCTGTTGTTGATAACTTAGCCATTCTGGAGATCTTGAAGATCACTATTAGATCCCACAAGACCTGCTTTGATTTCTTACACCCAGATGTCACTCTCTTGCCACTAAGTCCATTGCTTTTTGCTTATGCCACTCTTCTGGTTCCTTTTATATTATATATATATATAAATATATAATTATATTTTTATTTATTACATTAAATATGACATTATCATATAAATTATTTGCTATATATAATTATATATACTACATATATTTTATATATAATCATTTATATATATATATACATACCCAGATACATGTACAGATGTAATATATTTGTTGTTCCTTTTAATATATGTACATTTGATTAGTAGATTGTAACCCTTTTAGAGACCATGCTTTATTGATCTTTGTTTCTTGCATTACATGCTTCAAATAGGTTTCTTGAACATAATAAAATTTTTAAAGAACAATTTAACTATTTCTTACAAAATCCCCAGTAACTTTGGGCCAGCTTTAACAACATTTAATGGAAGAAAACTAAAGCCAGATCTTCATGACTAAAAGTCTGGTATGAGAAAATGTTTTGTTCTAAGAACTTTCTAAATTTAAACAAGAAGTCATCTTTACCTGCATATTTTAAGTAATACTCATGGATATCAAATAGTATTTCAGTGAGTTATTCCCTATTAACCAATATCTTGGGGCAATAATGAGCGGGAATATTTTTGGCATATTCCCAATTTTCTAAGATGTACTAATCCATATGCCGCCTCCATTGTTGAAAAATGAGATGTGATATTTACATTCATAGGGCATGTAAATGCCAGACCAAGGCATTTTTCCCCATTTAAAAAAATACTTGTTCCTTCTCAAGTTTAAGTAAAAAACTAGCTGCATCTTGACCTAAGTAAAAACATGTGCTGTATAAGTCTTTGTTATGTACAATTGTTGCTTTCTTAGGATAAATTTTTAAAAAGAAAACAAGTCACTCAAATAAATGAATTTTTCATTTCCTCCAGATTCATTTATTATAAGCAAGAAATTTGCAAGCCAAAATGAATCAAAGGACAGGAAGAGCCTCTCACGATTACAGGATTGGAGAAGGACTTTTACATTGTAACAGTAACAGGTATATGTATATGTATATATAATCAATTTTTTCACCAACATTTATTATACAAAGTTGTACTAACAGATACCTTTTTTGTTTCTGTATATTAATTTCTTTGCTCACTTCAGGGGATGTCTTTGAAAAATAAAACAAAACCAAAATAAATAAAAAACAAGGAACTCTACTAATTGATCTACTATTATTCTCCTAAATTCCTGATGTGTCTGGATCTGAGCCAGAGTCAACATGGGCATCATTTCACAGAGAATATGCTGAGATGTGATTTTGAAAACTCTGAAGTCCTAGGGCTTTTGCTCTTATTCTTACAAGGAAAACTTTGGCAATTATTGAGAATCTCATAGATGCTAGAACAAGAAGTAGGATTGAATCTTGACTGATGACTCTTTCCTAAACCTTAAAATACAAGTCAGGGTGTGAATTATCTCCTGCATTTTTCATAGGAAAAATGACTCAAACATGACCTGTGTATTTAAAAGGGCCCAAGAAAAGGAGATAATGCAAGTTACTTAGATAGTTATATTCTTTAAAATTGATTAAAGGGTTTTAGAAAGAGGTTTATTTTCTTTGGTGAGGGACCAGAATTTAACCTGGCACAGGGTTTCTCCTGGATCAGAAAGCAAAGACCTTTTCTCCTCATTCATTGCTTAGTACGATTCATTTTGTCTTTCATGGCCTTCTGCCTTATTTTGACCACAATACAAACAAGTACGCAATCAAACAAACAAATGAACGCAAAACCCCCAGAACATCTTGTACATGAAAAGATCAGCATAATTTACTATAGCGTTACTAAACTTTTGAAATACGACTATCATGTAAATATACCAGTATCCCATCATCAGAAAATGTATTTCCAGGCTAAAAACCTGAATTCAAGTACAACTATAGAACAAGATTAAAATTGATATCAAACACACAGAAACAGTCATTACATATTTAAGTCACATTTAATCACATGTTTCAGAATATATTTTTCTGCAGAACTAGGTTGAATGAGAGTAGCCTTGATTTTTAATTGCTTTTGTTCAAATACTCCTCCTGGAAAATTATTGCAGTGACGACTTATGTCAATATCTCAAATTCTGGAATATTTTTGATCAATGTGTATTTTAATTGGTGATATATTTAGGGACCTCACCATGCATACTCTTCCTGGGTGTGTTTCTGCAGACTCTGAATTAGCAAATGGCTGGAGCCTGGAGATAAGGGTTTGGGCTTGGCTCTGTCCCTAGTGGTTGTACGTCTTCAGGTCTTACATTGCTCCTCTGCATATGTGAACATCTATCAATCTGTTAATTCTCTTTTTCCTGGGAATGTACATGGAAAACAGCTCAACCTGGATGTGGCCCTCAGGTGATTTCTGATGTCCTCCGCTCCTCCTAACTTTATGAGTGAACATATCACACCTTTCATGTGTTGCTTAGCAGGGACTTTCCAGACCCCACTTGTGGCTTAACGTCCATTCTCTTGATCTTAGAAAGGCTGAGAACCATGATATTGCTTTGATGATCTTTCCTGAGGGTGGGTTTACAGTTGGTGACAGATTCTTATCCTCAGACAGACACAGTCCTATATGAAAAGGTTTAACCAAGGTGTGAATGGACTTGGTTCCAGGTCAGAGTAGTTCTACACTGCATGGACCCTGGAGGATGGGAGCAAATCAATGATCAGACAGCCCCACTAGCTGGAAATTAGGTTCTTAAGGTAGGTATTAGTATGAGACAACATTTCCCCAGATCTGTGACATTGAGAATGTTTATGATGTGACTCCTCCCACCCCTCCTTCCACTGCTCAATACATAATTATTTATGAGGGATCTTGTTTATTTAAATTTGATTTTTGCTACCTTTGGCTACCAGGCTTGTAAGTAATGGGAGTTTGTATTTTCCTACTGCTACACAACTGGATAGTACTTCAAATTATTAGAAGTGTGACTCCTGAAAAACTAGGCTGAGTCTCATGTACTCTTTGCTATTTTGATTTTTTAAAATCTCTAGATTACAAGGGAACATTTTAAAAAAGTTTTATATCAAATCTAATTTTCTCGAGACAATCCACAAATTAGTGTCTGTTCCAAATTTTACCTCATAAAGATATACTAATGAATAAAATGACTCCTAAATAAAAATCATGCTCCCTCTGGCTAATAAACTATAATCACCTCTGTCTAGAAACAGGGGTTCTTTATTTTCCCTCTGACCTTGGGCTGCTTCTGCTTCTTGGGCCATTTTACTGTTTCCAACCCTCTCTCTCAATGTCAGCTTATCCTTAGGTGCTAATTAAAATGGCAGGTGTTAAATTTATCATTAGCACGTTTCAGCTACTGCTCTGAGCGCAGAAGTCCCTCAAGTGATTCTTTGTTCCTCCCTATATAATCCCTCTTTCTCCATACATTTTCTCTGCTTCTTTTCCCCAGTAGTTCTAACTGCTTCTTAAAGAGAAAGCAGATAACCTAGCATGCTGTCCCAGCTGTTCCTCATTTATTTCTCAGGCTTGTTCCCTCTGAGTAAACAATACAACCATATTTTTTTCTTTTAGTGATGGGCCAGCCGTTTATTTATTTTAAGCGTTTTGGAAAAAGAAAACAAACCTCTGTTAAACAGATTTTGAACATCCCTCTTTCAAACTCCATGGTATCCAAGTAGACATATGGACACACATTTTTTAAAAGTATTTATTATATATTTTTGTGGTAAGAACACTTAACCTGAGATCTACCCTCTTAAAACTTTGAAGTGTTGTTAATATAAGCACTATGTTGTACAGCAGGTCTCTGGCTCTTGTTCATATTGTATAACTAACATTTTAAACTCGTTCGACAGAAACTCCTATTTCCCCTCCCCCGAATCCTTGGCAACCACTATTCTACTCTCTGTTTCTATGAGTTTGACTATTTTAGATACCCCATGTAAGTGGAACCATGCAATATGTCTTCTTCTGTGTCTGGCTCATCTCACTTTGCATAACGTCTTCCAGGTTCATCCTTGCTGTTGCAAATGGCAGCGTTCTTTTCTTTCCTTTTCTTTTTTTATTGAAGTATAGTTGTTTTCTTTTTCAGATTCTTTTCCCTTATAGATATTATAAAATATTGAATATAGTTCCCTGTGCTATACAGTAGGTGCTTGTTGGTTATCTGTTTTACATATAGCAGTGTGTATATGTTAATCCCAAACTCCTAATTTATCCCTGCCCCCTTTTCCCCTTTGGTAACCATAAATTAGTTTTCTGTCTGTCGGTCTATTTCTGTTTTGTAAATAAGTTCATTTATATCTTTTTTTTTCAGATTCCACATATAAGCGATATCATGTGATATTTGTCTTTCTCTGTCATACTTCACTGATTATGATAATCTCTAGGTCCATCTGTGTTGCTGCAAATGGCATTTTTTTCATTCTTTTTTATGGCTGAGTAGTATTCCATTGCATATATATACCACATCCTCTTTATTCATTCATCTGTCAATGGACATTGAGGTTGCTTCCATCTCTTGGCAGTTGTAAATAATGTTTCAGTGAACATTGGGGTGTATGTACAAGGGAATCCCCATAAGGTTATCAGCTGGTTTTTCAGCAGAACCTTCTTCTTTTTAAAGGCAGAATACTATTCTATGTATGTACATAACACATTTTCTGTATTCACTCATCCTTTGATGGACACTTAGGTTGTTTCCACACCTTGACTATTGTGAATAATGCTACAATGAACACAGGGGTGCAGATACTTCTTTGAGATCCCAGTTTCAATTCTTTTGGATACCTACCCAGGAGTAGATTGTATGGTAATTCTATTTTCATTTTTTTGTGGAACCGCCGTACTGTTTTCTCTCTGGCTCCCACTCCCCCACTGGATGTTGCTGGACTATTTCCCACCTGCACTGTGTTAGGAAAAGTTGGAGAGAGGATATTACTGTCTCCAGTATAGGCAGAGCCAGTGTTTTTTAAGGATTGTCTTGTCCCTGAAGGAGCCAGGTGAATGGAGAGGAAACTGAAGGTCAGTAGATGGCTAAGGCATCCAATATTTAGCAATTCCTGAACTTTACATGACAAACAAATTTGCCACATTTGAATGGTACTTATGGTTTGAACCAGACCCCTTAATTTCTCTTCGGGCTGTGTTTCTCAAACTTGTCTACACCTCAGAGCCACCTGAGGGTTTTTCAAAACTACCGATGCCCGTGTTTCACCTGCAAAGGCTGTGACTTAGACAGGGCTGTGGCCTGGGCTTTGGAATTCTTAAAGGTCCCCAGGAGAATCTATCATGAAGCAAATGTTGAAAATCAGCGTTTTATCTCAGTTTACCCTGCCGTCTATGTGGAACAGGAACCAGAAGCAAGAATAAGGCTTTACAACTACTGCCCAGGAGGATTTCACTTTGTACCTGGGCCCTCGGGATAAAAGAGAGACTTCGGCCTCAGATGCGGTGATTCTGATCTTTGTTTAAATGTATCCAGTGGTTGCTTGGGTCCCATCAGTCAATTTAGGGACCCCTCCTCCTGAGGAGAGGAGCTAGGAACAGCCCCAAAGTGCTTCTCCAACACCCACCCTGAGTAGGACAAGTGCAAGATCCCCTAGGGGCCAAGGCAGAAACTTGGGGAAAATAGAGAAAGAAATAGCACCCTCCTCCCAATTAGTCCCACTTCATTTGTCACATTTATTCATGAATCAAGCATATGTATGAAGTCCTGTACATTTGAGTCCCATGGATTAAATATCCCATAGGCTCTTTGCAGAGTGAGAACATGCTAAATATGTTTCTACAAGATGGATTCTTTGGGTTTTATTTCTGAACAGACAAGGTAATTGGGTTTACCTGGAATAAGCAAGAAGTGTAGGCAGTCCCTTTGAGGAGGAGGAATCCTTCCCTCTGTATCAAACCATTTAGATTTAGGCAGCAAGTTCATTATTAATTAACGTACCCACTTATTTAACAAGTATTCATTGAGCATGTCCTCACGATGAGATACAAAGATAGGAGGCCTGTCCTTGAAGCACTTGCGGTCTTGCGGGTTGAGAAAATGATGTAGGGAGATGCTGCAGGTGCTAGGAGAGGAGATGTGGAAGGGTCACAAGGAGGAAGTGGTCACAATTAATAATAATAACTGTCAAAGGTGGAATGCTTGCTGTTATCTCACGAAGCCAGTGTTCTTTCTATTCATAGTTTACAGAAGAGGAAATTGAAGTACTGAAAGCATATGGATCTTAATGAGTGCCACACAGCTTATTAGAACTATAACTAAACCAAGGTTATTGGGCCCCAGGGCTGAGTTTATATGATTAGGCCCTAGTGCTTGATGGTGTGTATGTGTGCAAGTCTGCATGATGAGAGAGTCCTTTTTTCTAGGTAACATAGGTGACAAGCGCAATTCGGGAAGAGAAAGCTGCATGAGAAGGTCTAAAGAGAATCATAGAAACTTTTGGGGTTCCAGTGTGTAAGCACTTATAGACGAATTAAGTTGAGAGTTCCAGGTGGGTGGGAAAGCACAGCAAGAAAACATAGCTGTGATGGGAAACAGTATATAATGGAACTAAAATTGAATTTTAACCTATAGTATATGCAGATACCTTGAATGAATCTAAGTAGGGTAGAGCTTAATCCATTTTGTGTCTTAGAAACAAGTAGGAGGGAAGAGATATGGGAACATATGTATATATATAACTGATTCACTTTGTTATGAAGCAGAAACTAACACACCATTGTAAAGCAATTATACGCCAATAAAGATGTAAAAAAAAAAAAGAAAGAAACAAGTAGGGATGAACGGCAGGGAGTTGAAATGGCATCAGAAAAGTCGATCAGGTGATTCCTGAATTAAGGCACTTTGGAGAGACGAGGGTCTGAGTGAAAGTAGGAATAGTGGAGAGAAAGAAGTGAAGATAGATAGAATATGTTAAAGAATTAGAATTTATGACTCAGATTATTAGTGAGAAATCAGATATGGGGGCAGGGGAAAGATAGCCGACTAGGATTATTGAGTGTATGGGGTGATATTGACCCATTCATACCTTCAGTTATGCAACAAGTATTTATCAAGTGCTCTCATGACAGACACTGTACAAAGCGCTGGGGTATGGCACTGACCAGCTGAGGCATAGTCTCTGTCTTTAGGGACTTACACCTTGAAGAAGGGAAACAGCATTAAAATGAAGTAAATAAATAGCTCAACAGTGGTTACAGTGGCAAGTGCAGTTAAACAAATAGGCTGGTAAGAATGTAAAGGGATATTAATTTGGTTGGGAGGGCAGAGGTGAAGAAGACCTATTTGGCCAGGGAATGTTTGAGCTTAAAACTGAGTGATGGGAAGGACTCAGCTCTGTGCAGGGCCGGTGGAAAAGGGAAAAGGGAAAAGGGATTGAGACAGAGGAAACAGTAAGGACTGAAGCCCCGAGGCAGGACAGATGCCTTGGTCCAGAAATAGGGTTTAATTGAGGATGCTTAAAGTGTAGAAGGAGAAAAGAAAATAGAACATGATGGATCTAGGGATACACATGGTGTCCAGATTATACAGTCTTGTAGCCAAAAGTAAGAAGTTTGGATTTTATTCCAATAACAATGAGAAGAGTTCGGAGGATTTTAAACTGGGTAGTTTTCTGATTCAGTATTAGGGAACAGAGGAAGAGAAGTCAATTTTGGAGGGAAGGTGAGATGCTAGTCCTGGTCAGGTTAAGTTTGATCAGCTAGTAAAAATTCAGGAAGAGATGCTTAATAGACAATGGGAGTTGTGGGCCTGGGACAAGGGAGACTGGCCTGGGTCATGGCATGTGATTCGGGAATGATCGATATACACACCACAGGACTGTGAGTGAGAGAGAACAGAGCTAATAGTGAGTCCTGGAGGACCGGTAAATGAATAAACCAATTGTGGTATCTTTATGCAATAAAAAGTACTTAAAAATAAAAAGAATTGAACTATTTGTATACATAATAATGTACACGAGTCTCAAAATGATTATGATGAGTTTAAGTAGTGAGACCAAAAAGAGTACATATTATGTGATTCCAATCATAGGAGATGCACATTAATCTATCATTATAGAAGAGATCAGTGGTTGCCTGGACATGACGAAGAGAAGACAACAGGAAGGGAAGGAAAGGGAAGAATTAAAAAAGGACCTGAGAAAAATTTAGGGTAATGGATATTATCATTATTTTGATTATGGTTAAGATTTGACATGTATCAGAGCTTATCAAATTATACACTTTACATAAGTGCAGTTTACTGTATGTCAATACAATACCTCAATAAACCCATTTTAAAGCATCCAGAACACAGAAGAAAAAGAAAGATGGTGCCAAAAGTGAAATGATATTTAGATGTATAACTAGTATTTTCATATAAAAACAGAGAAAGTGGAACAGAAAGTATATTCAAATACACTTTAGGAAAAAAATAACTTTTCCGAATTACAAACCATGCAAAGCTTTTAATCAAAAAGTCTCACTATTAACTCTGCAAAGTCTATAAAAATCACGTAGTATTAAAGGAAATGTTAGTGATAATATGCAAAAAGAGTAAATATAAAAAGATATATTTTGGGCTTCCCTGGTGGCGCAGTGGTTGAGAGTCTGCCTGCCGATGCAGGAGACACGGGTTCGTGCCCCAGTCCGGGAAGATCCCACATGCCGCGGAGCGGCTGGGCCCGTGAGCCATGGCCGCTGAGCCTGCGCATCCGGAGCCTGTGCTCCACAGTGGAAGAGGCCACGGCAGTGAGAGCCCCGTGTACCGCAAAAAAAAAAAAAAAAAAAGATATATTTTAAATTTATTTTGTAGGATCTGGTTAACACATGTGGATTTTTTCTTCTATTAATTATGTATATAGTTAATATAATAATTTATAATATAATAATTTATACGGTTATTTAAATCTATTATTTGAATTAATATTTTTGTACTTATTTCTATCTACATAAGCAGGAAAGAATAAACAAAAAAAACAATGTGGAAGCCAAACATCTGAGAAAGTGTATGTACCAAGACCTGACAGGACTGATCAGTGCAAAGGCTACATGTAATACCTGAGCTAAAAGAGAGTCCTAAACAGAAGTGCTAACTGCAGAGTTCTCATCTCTCACTTAGCTTATAAAGCCTCTACAGGGCTCTACTAGTTATAATAATGTTTTAATAAGGGATACACATCTTTAAAACATGTTAACAGAGAAGGCCAATAAATCTTAATAATAAGTCAATGCGTTATACCAAGTTTTCAAAGTGAGGTTAAGACTATATGTAATTTTTAGGGGAAGATACTTGAGTGCAAAAAATTCACCTAAGGAATAGCAATCATGTCTTATACGCCAACCAAGAATCACTTGCGTAACAAACCTGTAACCTCTATGAAAAATTTTCTTTTCCTCAGAGTCTGGTAAGACTTTGCCACCCTAGGATGGTATCTAAATAGTACTGTTGAAACCCAACCCTAGGAAGATAAAATAAAAATAGCTACAAAAAGGAGGGTATTTTAGAAGTAATAAAAAAGAAAGAGAATAAACACACAATGTGGATGTTTTAACTTAAGTTTAGGCAATATGTTTTGAAATTACAGTTGACTCTTGAACAACAAGGGTTTGATCTCCGTCGGTCCACGTCTATGGGAATTTTTTTTCAGGAATTCCCGAGGTGGTTAATTCTGTGGATTGGGAATAGTGGATACGGAGGGGCTCTGGTCCCAGAGGACCACAGCTACTGAGGGCCAACCTATAAATGAGAGGCAGATTTTCCACTGTGTCCCTAAGCCAAGTTGTTCAAGGGTCAACTGTATTGCATTTTTGTATGTTTGGATCCTTATTAAGGCATTGAAGTGATCAAAGATCAGCCATAATAAATATGCTTTTGATATTTAAATATATGAATGGATTTAATTCGTCATATTTGAAATCAATGTTAAATGCCCAAGAAGTTAACTTTCAACATTTAGTATATTAGATTTATAGGTTTAATAAATTGAACATTAAAGAATGTACAATAGGGCTTCTCTGGTGGTGCAGTGGTTGAGAGTCCGCCTGCCAATGCAGGGGACACGGGTTCGTGCCCCGGTCCGGGAATCGTGCCCTGGTCCGGGAAGATCCCACATGCCGCGGAGCAGCTGGGCCCATGAGCCATGGCCGCTGAGCCTGTGCGTCCGGAGCCTGTGCTCCGCAACGGGAGAGGCCACAACAGTGAGAGGCCCGCGTACCGCAAAAAAAAAAAAAAAAAAAAAAAGAATGTACAATAGCTATGTGTTCCTCAGAATACACAGAAGACTTTCAATTCAACCCCTCTCACTAAAAAGAATCCTTCACACAACCTCCCTTACTTAGTTATTATAAAGAGAGGCAGGAAGGAATAGAGTCAAGATGAGAAAAACTTGAAGTGTATCCTCCTCAATCCAGGATCGCTTGTTCCCCAGTCTTCCCCAGGCTGATGTACAAGAAAGCAAAAAGGCAACTGCAAACAGGGGGACAATGCATAGCTGGTCTTCTCCGTTCTCTCACTGGCTCTTCCACCAGAGTATTAGCAGGGAGAGGGAGGTGAAGGGGGCCGTCTCTGCTGATAAGTATATACCAGTTGTATTTAGCAAAGTAGCATCTACCATATTATCACACTCACCCTCTCGCAAACTTCAAGGTAAGCTCTTTAATTTTGCCTTGAAATAAAGTATCAATAAAGCACATAAATGATGAGGATTATCCAAAACTACTAGAAATCTTTAAAAAATGGTTTTAATAAAAAATGCGAAAGGAAGAAGAATGCAAAAAGTATGTAGAACCATTTTGATTTCAAAAGAAGATCTTGAATTTTATGACTTACCGTACAAGTTGGGAGGAGTGAAAGGAATTATGTGGCATCACGCAACGTCAGGATGAAAGTGAACTTAGATAGGAACCCAGAGACAAAGAGAAAGAGGACTTTCAAGGGACCTCTAATGGCATCTATAAGAAGGTGGGAGGTGAATAGGAGAGTAAGGGGCTGAAAGAGTAAAAGGTTGTCTTTAGAAAAATTGGGTGTTGGAGCTCAAGATTTTAAAGATGGAGAGATTTGGGAGCATCCGTTTATCCACAGAGTGGTGATGAGAGTGGATTGCTTAAAAAGAAAGATAATAATGCTGATATTTGTATTAACATTGTTCAGGGCACTATTCTAAGTTATTCACGTACACTTACTCATTTAATCCTTCCAACAACCCTTTAAGGTAAATATTATTGTTTTCTCCTTATGCGTTAGAAAATAGAGCAGTTAAGAAGCTTGTCCAAGATCATATGGCTAGTAATAATAACTCTTGGATGGGAACCGATCTTGTCTAGCTCCAAAGTTCAGCTCTTAATCACCACACTACACAGCTTCTTTTATAGTAGGTAAGTATAACTGAAACTCAGGATAAAGATAAAGATAGTTACTATTTATTGAGCACCTACTATATGTATAAATACATATATATATACATGACAAACTTTATATATACGTATATAATGTCTAATCCTCACAAAATCCTGCTGAGGCTCAAACAAAACTGAACAAAACAACAATCGAACAAAATACACATCTAGTAAGCAGCAGAGCTGGTATTGAAAAATCTGTGCTGACTATTCTATGTCCACCATACAAATGCAAAAGGGTGATCTTTTGTAGTACAAAGTCTTCTGGAAAGTATGATTATCACTTAATATTATCCATCTCTTTAATCAGAATGGAACTTTAAAAAAATTGTAGTAAGGAACACCTACTGATAATTTTGAATAAAACAAGGTAGGAATGGGTTGATTAGGAGAATGTTCCATAACAAGAAGGAACATGGACACATATAGGTCAATAGGAAGAAGAAATTTTTAAAAATTCAAAAGGTTCGTGATAGGACAACCAAGATAGGTTTGCATACTTGGCTGTTATTTTCCTAGAATTTGTGAAAGTCAATTTCTGAATAGATGATATTCTTCCTGAGGATATCAGAACAATTTGGAAAGACGAAAACCTCAACTTTCTCCAAATCAACTGAGTCCCTCAGTCTAGTAAGATTTCTTTAGTCCAGCACAATCTTGCCATACTCAGTTCTACCCCTTCTTTTGAGAAGGAGCCATGAAGAAAAAAAATTTTAAACGAGAAGTTGATGTATCTTTATTCTACTTTATATTCATCCTTTCTCTCTGATATTAATGGTCATAGAATTTATGTTCTCCTTAAAAGTTGATGTTTTGCTGTACTAAGCAAGAACTTATTTTATGACTTATTATACATAATATTATATATATGTATAATTATTTTATAAGCAAGCACTTACTTTACTGGGTTGTGTATCATGGGAATTTAAAGGCTCTGCCCTTGAAACAATTACAAACGATGTTGAGAGAAAGCAGGATGTGTGCATGAATTTTTCCAGGGGAAAATTCAGAGACAAATAATGTATAGCCTGGCTGCTGCAACCTCCTGACCAATTTGTCCAACTAAAAAACCCATTTGCTTATACTGAAGAGCACTCTTTACGAATTCATTTCTTTTAGGATACAAGAACATCTAATCTTTAAAAATCTCTAGCTAAATTTACGATTTTGGCACTTAAATAGTAATCTCATATTGCAGCTCTACCAATAATGATGCTTTCCAACATTTCAAAATAGATGATCTCTTTCTGGTTCCAATCTGTCTTCAGTTTGGCCTTTATTCTGCTGCAGAAACCAAGCCCAATCTACTTATTTGCAACTGAAATTTCCAGACATTGTGGCCATATCTCAAATACCCCACAGCTTTGTCTCGATCAAAATCCTACCCTTCTTTTATTGTCCAAATGCCAAACCCTCCATTTACCCTTCTCTGCTTACACTGTGTGGAAGGGATCACTTTCCTAAATAGCAGTCATTTACTTATTTTTTCAAATAACATTTATTAAATTATGTCACACATATTATATTAGAGATCAACACAAATTGCTAAGGGAGCTCTCAGAATTGTTATCCTTAGGGGCTTAATGTAGGATAAAGCAGAAAGTGGATGAAGATAAGTCTAGAAAGGTAGAACAAAAAAATATCATAAAGGGTCTTGTATTCCTTGGTAAGGAATTTAGATTTTTATCTTGTATAATGCTTCTGTGAGATTTTACATTTTCAAAGGGGACTGTACTGTCGTATGTTGAAATCATGGAGGCATATGCCTTATTTTCTTTTTTGAATGTGAAGTCCTTAAGGACAGGGACTGTGTTTCATTCATCATTAGAAGCTCTACATCACTTTCAGTGCAGACCTAGGTCATGCATGTTGTACAATGGAACTCTAGATCAGGGGTCCCCAACCCCCGGGCCACGGACCGGTAGCGGTCGGCGGCCTGTTAGGAACTGGGCCACACAGCAGGAGGTGAATGGCGGCCATGCTAGTGAAGCTTCATCTGTATTTACAGCTGCTCCCCATCGCTCGCATTACCACCTGAACCGTTTTGCTCACATTACCGCCTGAACCATCCTTCATCGCCCCCCACCCCCGTCCATGGAAAAATTGTCTTCCACGAAACTGGTCCCTGGTGCCAAAAAGATTGGGGACCACTGCTCTAGATCATATGTTGCAATCCAAAGAGACAGCAATGCTCTCCCTTGAGAATCTTCCTGAAGCTTAGGAGAGCTAATGGGATCAACTGGTTAAGTAAACAATTTAAATTAATACATCCAAGTGAATTCATATGTTTCTATGTGAATTTTGCTTAATGTCAAACCAAGCAAGTCCAGAAAATACGATTGTTCAAGTTCCCTTAGCCATGTGAACTCGCCCACGTTGCACATGTATAAGGTTTTAAACACTAATTAGTGTACTAAAAAGAGCCTCTAATATGATAGAGTGTATTCACCCTAATGTTGCTATGATAACTTTCCTTTTATATTTTCATAAATGTAATCTTTTTCACTGAAGCATTTACAGAAAGTTCAAGTATTATTTTTCGTAATACCCCTTGCATATGGAGAGGGTATTTCTGAATTGTCATGTAAAATAGAATGTCACTTGTCTTCTAGTCACATTATCTAGAAGAGGAATAAGAGGACTGATACTTTCTTTGTGTTTGGAAAGTAAGGAGTTAAGGAGAGCTTATTATAAGAAGGTGAAAATCACTGTCCCAATCTGTGCCTGGGACACATGTCTAAGCCTGAAAGAGTGAAGATGGATGATCTCCAGTCCTGATGGAAGGAAGAACACTGGAGAAAAAAATGATTGAACACCCTGGGCTCCTTCTGCACAGGGTTAGACACTTAGGCTGGGTCAGCCATTCTCCAAGCATTTGAATATCAGCCAATTAAATTGGCTCTTAATTATAGAGAAGTCCTTTAATTGAACATTTCTGCTTGGGAAGGGATAAAGGATGAATTCTGGCAATGACCTGAGGATCCAGTCCTACGATTAAAGGTTTAGTCTATGATTTCCTTGAGGTACAGGAGTTTGGCATCAGACTACTTCAGCTGGGTGTATCTGCATTGTTCAAGATGAAGCATTTTTCAAAAGGGTGTAAAACTAAAAGAAGCCACCAGGATAATAATTCCACAGTTTTTAATAACGGATGACTGTGATCAATACAAGGAAGTTCAAGTTTAAAATAAATGCTGCACCTGAACCCAATTAGAAGAGGGCCATCATTATTTTCTTGCTGTTTGAATCCAATTTTTAAAAAGCACGGAGGGGTTATTTAAATGGCAATAAATGCATTGTAGAGTCTTTTTTCCCTAACTACAAAGCAATCTGTTGCGTTGGAAGTTAGACTCGCGAAACAATCGAGATGCTGACAAAGCAGCAGGGAAAATAAGTGTTGTTAGGAGCAGAATATCTAAATCAATATTATGCTTTGTCTAATTAATATAGACTTTGCTATTGCCAGGTGGGATTTATTAGTGCCAAAAGCAAAATAAATCTATCACTCAGGCTTATAAATAAAGGTAAATTAAGAACAGGTGAGCCTTGATAGTTATATACATATTTCTGTGCATTTGCCAAGTCATGGAAAAGTCAGCAGTACGATGACGTTAAATATTTCAAAGGGTAATGCCAATGTGATGAGGCATTAAAACAATGCTGTCCTTGGAAGCTGATTGTCAAAACTGGGCTTATTTTCTAGTATTCATGTGAATTAGGATGAGGGCATTCCTGGCACTGAACTGGAAATGACCTGACCAAACCTTGCAAATGGACCATGATTATCTGCCAGAGATTATGAGAGGACCAGTGAGGTGGAACAGGGCCAGGTTCAGACCCTGGGGAGGGGCAGGGGCAGGGGCAGTGTGAGGGTCTCAGGCAAAGGGGGAGAATCCGTGGAAAGTCAGGAGGAGTTTATGAGATGCTAACCAGATGATCTCAGACAGGTGTGGTCAGATTATTGGTCTAGAGACTAGACCTGTTTTGGAGGGTCGAAGGATCATTTCCAACAGTAACTATGACTCATTTGTTTAAAATATAGTTGTAAATTTTGGCAATTACTGCTCTCATTAGTTTTTCTTGTTGTTGTCTTTTAACACACATCAAACAGTATTGTGTCACTTCAGATGGGAACCGTCCTACTTTAGGTGCTATTTTGAAAACTTTACTTACCTAGTTAGGGCACCAAATAATTGCTTGATGTCGCTGGGTCAGGCTCACCCAGTTAATGTGACTCTTTAACTGAATCTATAAGGAGTTCTTTTCACCTCAGATTTCATAAAGACATATATTAAAAGAATTTAGTTAAAGGAACACATATGTAATATGTATTTATTTATTTGCTTATTTGTTTATATTTCTATATCCTAATCCCCAAGAACCTTGAGCTTTTACCAGCTAATATAAAATAATATCCAGAGGTAACCACAGTGTAGTAGGTACCTCTGGTCAGGAAGCTAGGACAATAACTAGACCCTTAGAGGGTCTGACTCTTCCTATCACAAAAGCCCTTTCCTCTAAAGTCATGATAGCTGCCTGATTAGGGCAAGGTTTTGACGTTTACCGGTTTAATGCCTCTTCTGTGCCCTTCCCCCTCTCCACTCCCTAAAAGAGTGCCTGTTTGCTGTGTTTGGACTGTTAATGAGATATTGATCAGTAAAATTAATTAGCAAGCATAGAACCTTAAGTGCATTTTAACTAGTTAATCAAAGGCGATACTCACTTAATATATATATCTTACTCTGGATAAGAATACATATGCATTTGAGTATCTATCATCTATCTACCTATCTATCTATCATCTATATCTATCAATTTGGCATAGCTCTATGCTCATAATCAAATATTTTCTGTAGCTAAAAAATTCATCAAAATATATATAAATAAGATATAAATAATGTCATTTATTTTATTAAAACTATTTTTAGATAACAGTACCAGATGGGTAATAAGACTTTATCAAGCAATATACTGTGAAATCTTGCTACAGGCACAAGCATTGAATCACACGTTGATATCTGCAAATGTGATATGGATAAATTATAGGCTCTAGAAAACGGGACACAGTTCTTTTCATGCATAGCCTTGTTCTTATAGCCTTTCCTTTGTCACATTCAACTTTTCCTTTCCATTATTTGCTCAACCTTAGTTTTCAATATTTTCTTTGTCAGGGTTGTCCCTAGGTAGAAATGTAAATTCAACTCTTTTCTTCAGCCCGTCTTCCTCCATCCTTACCTCAGATCAGCTCATCTGGCGGCCCTAGCTCTCAGGCTGCCTTCACTCTTGGGATCCACCCAAACTTTGCATCCTCCAGCACAGGCCAATGTCTGAGACACTGACCTTTTAAAAGTCACCTATGCTAAATCCTATTCCCGCAGGGATCCCAATTTCTAGCAATCTGTGAGAACCTCTTTAATAGAAGCCTACAGAGGGTGTTTTCAATAAAAGAAGCGAGCACATGGTGAGAAGTGTAAATGTCGGCAGAAATGTATGTATCTCATAAACGCACATAAGTGGCTACATTTTCCAAATGAGTACCTCCTGGCTGCCCTTTCTTCTCATCCTTACGAAAATTGCTATTCCTGTTTAAAGAATATTCATAAAACTACACATAAACTTTAAAAAAATAATAAACACAGCCTGTTTCATTAGTGGCTGTAGAGTTCATGTCTCATTCTGTATTTCACAAACCCTCTCAGATGTCAGTACCTGCCGTGTCCTGAATGAAAAGAGGAGTGAGGGAGTTACAGGGATGATGTGCCGGACGAGGAGTGATTCCACGTGACATTGTATCTTGTGAACTTTCAGGCTGCTGTGCAGAGCACATCAGGACTCAGCATGGTTCCTATTGAAGTGCCGTATCTTCATGAGTTTTGGCGTGGATTTTAGCCAGGCGAGGAAGGACCAGTGATGTGCGTGCCATCATGACCTCTGTGAGAGCTAAACCTAGTGATACCAGGCTGTGCCCGGACATGCTTATCATGACTTACTTTCCTGCCAACAGTATTGTCATTTGAATATCTAATTAGTGGTTATACTTTTTATTTTTTTTATTTTATTTATTTATTATGTATTTATTTATTTTTTTTTTTTTTGTGGTACGCGGGCCTCTCACTGTTGTGGCCTCTCCCGTTGCGGAGCACAGGCTCCGGACGCGCAGGCTCAGCGGCCATGGCTCACGGGCCCAGCCGCTCCGCGGCATGTGGGATCTTCCCGGACCCGGGCACGAACCCATATCCCCTGCATCGGCAGGCAGACTCTCAACCACTGCGCCACCAGGGAAGCCCAGTGGTTATACTCTTTGAAAGAAACTTTCAGTATCAGAGCTACTTGAAATTAATTATTATGGTCATTCATATTGCCTTCTAAGCACCATATTAGCTGAGATTTATACAGTAATAAAATATACAGTGGCGTTTCCATGGAAATATTATTATAGTATTAAAAACAATGATATTTTCTTACTCTAAAAAAAAATTGACTCCAGTAATATTTTAGAACTGTCACTGCTGGTGGCAGGATATTTTAATCATCATTCCAGAAATTTTCTTACCTCTTATTTAACATATAGCTTTTTTTTAGTCTACTGACTATATCAGTTGCTTATGTCTTAAGAGCATCATTGCTGATTTAATAAAACCAATGAAAATATGGAAACATTAGGAATGTTGCAGAACCAATCAACAGATATTGATGCGCATGAAGCAATAATTTAATAAGGAGAATCAGGCTGCTCTTTGAATTAAATTGCTAAAATCTATTCTCAGGAACATCACTTGCCATCTCTAGAATTGACCAAAGGCTCTGTGTAAATATGTGACTGAAAAGATTGGGAACTCAAAATTTCAATCACGATGATAAGGGGGAGTAATCTCAGGGAAGCAAAACTGGATTGCGACTTCAGTTTGTTAAGGGGAAAACTAGTCAATATGACTACATAATTCTGAGAAAGACTGTCTGATCAGAAAAGGGGTGGAGTGGCCAATATAAAAAAATAATTAGGCTAAACTAAATAAAATAAAAAGGCTAAAAACACAAACCAGTTCCAGCTCATAGTAGTTGGAACCCTTTTTTTTTTTTTTTTTGCGGTACACAGGCCTCTCACTGTTGTGGCCTCTCCCGTTGCGGAGCACAGGCTCCGGACGTGCAGGCTCAGCGGCCATGGCTCACGGGCTCAGCCGCTCCGCGGCATGTGGGGTCTTTGCGGACCGGGGCACGAACCCGTGTCCCCTGCGTCGGCAGGCGGACTCAACCACTGCGCCACCAGGGAAGCCCTGGAACCCTTTTATGAAGTCGATCATTCAGACTACATTAGCTCACAGCTGTTATTCAAATAACACAACTAACTCTTGTCCTCTCATTGTGTTTATATTTTAATTTTCCGTATAGCTTGGAAAGGCTTTACACTGCTAAGACAAGAATTCTTTTATTCATTTTCTTCCCCACTTACACATTCACACAACAAATATTGGTTGCCAGATCTTTCTTCTATTCTTTTCTGTATTGCAGGGAAAGAACCTGTACCTCCATTTACCAGAATCTTTTCCCAAAGTTTTGGTTGAGAGTTTGCCGATGAGACAGACTCTCGTGAGATTTGGAAGGTGGTAGAGAAGAAGGTATTATTCTCCAGGAACAGTTGCCGAGAGCCTGGGGAGTGTACAGTAGAAGTTCTCAGACTGTTCCAGGTATGCTGGTGGGTTCATCCACGTTTGTGCTTCTGGCAGCTGGCATTGGTGGCAGTAGCTTCCCTGACTTTTGCCCCCTCAGCTCTTCCAACAGTGTGTAAGCTTCAAATTTTTGCATCAACACGCTTTCTCGTTGGAATTATTAGAGCAGCTTCTGTTTTCGCTCCCCAATCCTGATATAAGTCTGGTCTGAAATTTTTGCCATGTAAATGTCTTATTTTCACGACCAACAGAGGAAATTGTGTTATTTTAGGTGATAATTGCATATGAGCAGAATGAATTTTTTTCCTGAAATACTCTCATTTTAACAACTGCCATAAAGACAAAGCTATACAGTCAAAGAGAAGCTGATAAAAGTCTTTTTCTTTCTTTCTCTATTTCCTTTTTCTTTTGCCTCTTTGGTTTGTGACTTTTACAAATTCCAGTTGATTCAAAATGTACCCACAATGTTTAACGACTAGGGCAAGTGAGGATATAATGAATTTAGAATAGTGTTTATTTTACCTTAACCTGTGTACTTTCTGTTCCAAAAGAAGAGAGAGGATTCCCTTGAGTACGATATTTATGTAATTTTCTGCCACGAGTTGCAGAGAATTTCCTAGTATTCCAGGAAACATCCTCTCATGAGTCTAGAATTCTCTATCAAGTATAAACTTCTTGTTACAATTTCAGCCTGATGGTAGACGTTTTTTTTCCCATCAGGAGCCTGTGTCTGACTGTTGTTGTTTGTTGTTGCTGTTTGTTTGTTTGGGGGAGAAGTTTGAAACTTCAGTTTTTTTTCTTTTTCAAGGGAAGATGGCAACATGGTCTGGCATCATTATTACTCCAGACTCATTTCCTACATTTAGAGATACCATGGATAGGATTAATGATGATCATTTAGGGAAAAGGGTTGAAGTAGACAAGAACTGAAGAGGATGTGATAATTAGAGTGTGCAGATGGGTGGAAATTCTACTGGAGAACAAGCCCCATTAGCAGCTCAGCAGTTAAAGCCATTCGTTTTAGGAGCAGATGTGCAGTGTTCTTTATGGAATATGGTGTATGTTTGAAAGGACATATGGAGAAGAGCAGTTGAGGATAGCTATCATTTTGTAAGTCCATAGGATGATGAAATAATTGTGAAAATAGATTTGGGGTTTTTCTTTTCTTTCAGAAAAGGTCTTAATTTCCATTCTCTTCTTGCAGTGCTCTTGTGAGTGTTTCTGGACTCTCTCACTAAGGTTAAAATAAGTTCTGCCATCAAAGCCCTTTTCTCACCTGAGCACAGAAAGAACATGAGGAACATGACCTTGCTGAAGTTGTTGATCAAATTATAATGAAGGGGATCACAGGAAAAGTCTTGCTTATAATCAAAAACTCTCTTCAACTTTTTAGTTCCAAACTCTTTGAAAATGCTAACTCAAAATGTTAGGCTCAGGGCACCTCCAAAATGTGTCCTGGGGTGAACCAAGAAATCTCCCTGCTGTCCATCATGGTGCCCTCCAAAGCAATCACTTGCCATGTATGTTGCCACCATTCATTATGAATCTCCATTATTACTTCTCTTCAGATGACTAAACAGCGCCATTATCATGGCTCCGTATCCGGTTGGCCTCTATTCCGATTTAATGATGCTGTTGGTCTGGTTTTTAAATAGCCTTGTTTTTAATTTCTGAAGTCGATCAGTCTAAAGAGGAAAACTCTTACTGATGTGCAAATTATGGACTGCATTTCACTTTGCATTATGTACGTTCATTATTCACATCGTGTTGCATTCCTTGGCAGAGAGCAGAGAATTTTGAAAAAGTACATTCCTAGTGCCCTAAGTGTCATTTAAAACAAAGTGATTTTCCTACAATTTGATTTCCTTAGGGTTCCTCTCATTTCTGTCAGGTTTGGGGCCTGTTGACCTAGGTGGATTTGCATAGCTAATAGTAAGTCTATAGTAAGAAAACAAAAAACAAAAACCACATCTTTTCCAAGAGAATCTCAAAAGGTAAGGAACTCAAAAAAAAAAAAAAAAAAAGGGCTTCCCTGGTGGCGCAGTGGTTGAGAGTCCGTCTGCCAATGCAGGGGACACGGGTTTGTGCCCCGGTCCGGGAAGATCCCACATGCTGCGGAGCGGCTAGGCCCGTGAGCCATGGCCGCTGAGCCTGTGCGTCCGGAGCCTGTGCTCCGCAACGGGAGAGGCCACAACATTGAGAGGCCCGCATATCGCAAAAAAACAAAAACAAAAACAAAAACAAAAACAAAAACATAAGCAACTAATTTAGAGATGATAGTGTGTTAAGGGCAAACTCTCAACTGTACTATCAGTTCCTTTCATTGATGATAAATGATTGATATCTGGAGCCTTCAGCTACTTTAAGTCAGATGTAGAATAGCCAAGTGAAGGTCTCAGGTGTGAGAATGTTCCAGTGGGAGCAGCTTTGCCCTCCTTGTGGGTAAAGGCAATTCTTCAGTCAACCAAATTTGTGCAAATGGTCAAGTTTTTGTTTTGCATGTCTTATGACTGATCCCCAACTGCTCGTTTTTGTGAAAATGTCTTAGTAATAATACATTTCTCTTACAGAAATGTTACAGGTATCTTTCTTGAATCGGTCTCACTGACACTAAAGTTCAGAAGAATCGATGCTGTACCTTTTTTATTTCTGTACCTGAATTTCTATCTTGATGATTATTTCAGGATTACCATAGTTCTGAATCATCAAACTTTCTGTAGTTCCCTTTGATTTTTCAGCTTCAGTGCAGAAATGATCAATTTGACCTTTCTGAGGGCTCATATTTCCCTCGAGGTCACCTTAAAACACCTTTGATTTTCACTTTAATCATGGCATATTTGCCTGTTCTTGGATTACTTTTTCCCTTTTTCTGTGAATATTTATCACCTCTCAAAGTATTGCAGAAATTCTGCCTAGCTTGTTATTTTATCTGTTTGTCAAAAGGAATGTATCTATATTCCGGATGGAAGCTGCTACACAGTAGCAGGTTTTGCACAGAAATTCAGATTTAAGATAATGAGAGAACATAAGCATTTCATTGAAAATAATCAGCCTTATATGTGAAGTGTATACACCTATGGGAGGAGATTTCACCCATTTAACAAAAACGTATTTGGTATATATTTTGAACCTGGCCTTGTGTTGGGTGCTGAGAAGCAAAGATGACTAAGGCACTCGTTCTGCCGTCAAGAGCTGTGGCGAAGAGAGAAAGGTACCTGAATGGGGGTACCATGCAGTGTGATAGCAGTGCAGGTACCAGGTATCCTAAGAATAGAGAAGAGGCTGCTCTTTCCTGATCTTCCTTTACTGGGATGCGAGGAGGTGATTGGAGACTTTAACACTATCATTAAATCCGGCTGAAGATGTGAAGGTCCGAGGTCACATAGATACAACAACTTGACTCAAACTAAGAGCTAGATGACCTATATACATTCTATCTGCTTAATGACCGTGAGGCATGCAGACACCTCATTCTTTAAAATGACATTCTGCTTAGAAACTTCATTTGCTTAAACAAATTGATATTCTCCTGTCTAAGGACTTACCAGGAAGGAACATTAATTGCATGTATCTTTGAAGACAAAAAATGATGGGCTATGAAAAATGTGGAAGGCCCAAGAAATGAAAACATCAAGGAGGAATTTTATTGTTTATTATGTAAGGAGTATTGGCACCACTTCTTTTTTCTAAATGATAGCAAGAATGGGAGCAGGGTCTACATTCGATCCTTTTCTGATAGTGGGTTTAGACGGGCAGTTGAGAAAGAAAAAAAGGGAGAAGCTGAAAAATCTAAATAGAACTTTATCTACTTTACAGTTTTGCCTAGGCCCAACCCTGTGTTATAAATATAAATGACCTGGACTCATCCACTGCTGAGCGAAGAATGGCTTGCCTGTGTAATGTGATCCCATTTAAATGGAACTGTGGAAACCGTTCATAAAATTTCATTCTTACCTGTGATATAAAATACACATGTCACATAGTACATAAAAAGATGCCTAGAGGGTAGTCCTCCCAAATATAACAGTGATTATTTTGTGTGTTGGGATTTGAGAGCTTACGCTTTTCTATTACACTGTTTTGTTTTCCTTTAATTTTCAAAAGTTTATTCAAAAAAATGCACCACTCTACACCAAGCATTTTGCTATGCTCTGAATATATCACATAAAGCAAGGGTGCATTTAATATTTCCCTCATGAATGCATATCATTTTTAATAACTGAGAGTAATAATATAGTTATATATAGCTGGCAAGATTGAGCAATAATGACTGTTTAAACTCAGAGATTCAATATAACGTAGGGATATTTGACAAAGAAATATTTGAGCCGTGTCAATCTGCAGATGTATTAGTATGTCCAACATTGCCTGGAGCCTGAATCCCTAAGAATGAGAGTGAGTTTTTAGCATCATTAATAAGCTCTCCTTCAAGAATATTTAACCTATTTGTTTAGGTTGGGGATTTCTTCTAGAGTTAAGCTATCATTCTATCTGCTTGCAGATAAGGTTTTATTTATTTTTAGTTTTGCACTTTAGTTGGAAATGGGAGGTAAGTGGCCTTGATCAAGAGATGGGCTGGAGAAAGTTTGTAGAGATGACAAATTTTATAAGGTGATTTGTAAGGTTATTCAAGTGATATAACATCCAGGGGGAAGCTTGATATACGTTGTTACAAGAGAGCAGACAATGGAAAGATTAAATTAAACGATAGGCCACACGAAACATGTCTGAAAGCGAATTGTGTATTTAGAATTATTTCCCCAGGGATGATATCTAGCCCTCAGTGCTAAGACTACATGCAAAGTAGATGTTTTCTTTATGAAACAAATCCTTTGAGAAATATTTTAAAACAAAATATTTATAGTTACATTCTCTGGCAAAGTGTGTGTGTGTGTAACATTTTAAAGTGTGTTTTAAATATTTTAAAACAAAATATTTATAGTTACATTCTCTGGCAAAATGTGTGTGTGTGACATTTTAAAGGAATCAAAACTGATATCCTAAAATCACAGTTTATGTCCTAAAATCCTAAAATTCAAGGAGTGTTTTCTTTTTTTTTAAGTTTTGGAATTACCGGCTTTGTTTATTTCTAATGTTGGGGGTTATATGTTTGTTTCACTAAATGATAATGTGTGAGTGAGAAAAAGAAGCACAGGACAAGTAGTGATAAGGAAATTTGAGCTCAGAATCTAGGAAAACAGTTATGTAGCAAACACTTCAGCCTGAATGTTTTTTCTACCAAAGATTTCCAATCATCTAAAGCCATCACTTATTGAGGATGAAGAGGACCAAAGTTTTGGTTAGAGAATGTCCTGATTCTCTAATGAACTTAACATTTAGTTAAATTTTTATCTTAAAATAAATTATATCATTTGATTTATGAATAAATACGCATGTAGACTCTATGGATAAATAATAGTGCTCTAGAAGCTTATAAACATGCATATACAAACACAAGACTAGTTTGTCCACAGAGAGATAGTGGAGAGATTAAACTTGGAGAAATAATTTAAGCAAATTCCCAAAGTTCTAGCACTACACCGGAATGCATTTCCCCCGCTAAACTGAGAGGGAATCACATGTGTAAAGTTTACACTGAACAATTAGGACTCAGGATACAATCAGAATATAAATTTATTTTTCCTCTATTGACTGTTAAAACCCACCCTTTGGGGCTGTCTTTTCCACTTCTTATATAAAATTTGGGAACGGTCCCATGACTTGTGGGGCCTCCTGGAAAATCAGAGACCTTTGGTCATAGCAGTTGCCAAAAAAAAGATAGTCTCAATTTAGTAATTAAAATATACTGTCCAGAGTGATAACTGAACCTCTGAGCTTTAGTGCAAGTTCAAGTTTCCCCTGCCCTGCGTAGGGCTTGCTTCCGGTTGAACTCCTGCAGGTGAGAAAGAGAGCCTGCTAAGCTCGTCTCTAAGACCCTGCCTTCCTGCCTACTGCTTCCCACTCTGCTTGTCCAGCCTTTGGCTGCCTCTGGCTCTTTCTTGGTTGAAGCCTGCCAAGGACAGATTTAACTTGACTGAAACCCAGGATGCCTCTGGCCGCGGCTGATATTTGAATTGAACCTTGTCCTTGTTGCCGAGGTCCTTCAGAGTTCCCTTCTGGACTCTTGCTATGAGGGACGGCATGCCTTTGGCTGGCATTAGGAGACCCACCACTCTGAAGATTATGTCTTTTTTTATGAGGTCTCCTTGCCCTGTACAGGAATCCCTCCTGGAGAGTATTATTTAAAACAATCCTGAGCTGACATTCCTCCTGCAGGTTGCACATCTGGTCAGCACACACCTTGGACCTGCCATTGTGGAGACGCAGTTATTCCCCAACGGAGTCCTCTGCTTTGGTGCCACATATGTCTTCAGCCAACATTTCGCCCATGAAAATGTCCGCAAAATCCAGGGACCACATATCCCCTTCTCCAAGTGGTTTCCTTGAGAAAAAAGTTCTCCTTCCCCTCCCCATGGGCTGTGATGCAAAATCCTTACAAGTCTCTCCAAAGTAAAACTCTCCTTCCTTTCCATCTTTCTCTACTCTTCTGCTTTCGTTCTTTTTTTTTTTTTCGGTACGCGGGCCTCTCACTGTTGTGGCCTCTCCCATTGCGGAGCACAGGCTCCAGACGCACAGGCTCAGCGGCCATGGCTCACGGGCCCAGCCGCTCCGCAGCATGTGGGATCTTCCCAGACCGGGGCACGAACCCGTGTCCCCTGCATCGGCAGGCAGACTCTCAACCACTGCACCACCAGGGAAGCCCTGCTTTTGTTCTTAAATAGCCTTAATGTGACTGTAAGGGACCATGAGCAGAAAATTAGAACTTTTGATTACTGTTTATGAATGTCCTATTAAGGTGGTTTAGGAGGTTGTTGCCAAGCTATTGTCTTCAGGTTTCAGCTAAAACTGAGTCAGGAAGTTCTGTACTTTAATATCCTGTTATAAATATATTTGTACCCATTGTTATGTAATGGGTGCATATGTGTAAGTGTATGCATGTGTATATGTGTATATACCCCCTCTCTCTCACACACTCAGACACACAGACACAACTGTGTTTGTATCAGTACATTCTCTTGTTATACAGGCCTTCATGGAGGTTTTCTCAATGTAAACCCTCAGGCACGGGGGATACAAAATGAGGAAGACTTTCTTCTACAGGGGATCTTGGTCTCATCAGGGTGATAGAGACATAAAAGCAGTTATATACATTGCAAAGTGAGAAATGCAACTCTCAGGCTCTGTTAGCTACTTGAAAGACAAGGAGGGTTAATTACGATGGAATAGAGGATGTGACCCAACAAGCACCACTAAACCAGTGGTAGGTCAGGATAAGGATCTTCGAGTTAATGGGCAGTAATTAGAACTCCATCCTATGAATAACAGGGCATTCCTGGAGCTGCTGAAGAAAATGTGTGTGTAAAATCACTTTCACGTCATGATATTGATCCAACATTTAGGGTTTCCTGCTTCTTGTCTACCCTCCTTCTACCTCCTTTAAGTGTGCAGTACCCTCTGAAAATGTCTCACTTGCCGTATCTTACCATCCATGAGCCTGACTTTCAGAAACCAGCCTAATCAGACAGCTGTGTATGTTAATCAAGCATAAAATTGTTCTCTAGAATACGGACTGTTTTTAGTAAAACTGTATAGTAGAGACAGCTTCGTTCAAGTCTCCACAGAAAAATGTTTTGTTTTTCATCAGAATTCAGTAAAAAGGGAATCTGAATTGTGTGCTTATGACTGTGCAGATGAAACTCTGCAGACTCCAAGAAATTTCGTCTGGAAAAAATCAGTGCAATTGTCAGGAAAATGCTTAGATGTTGAGAAGCTACTCAGAAATGGAGCAAAATTCAGGGTCAACTAATTCTCTTGAGTAAATAAAACAGTGATTTAAAAAATGTTGTTCAGTTTCTATATGTCAAAGACAGTGAGTCAAACGGTTTTTTTCTGAAACTTCAAAATACTGTTTTCCATGAGTTGAAAATAGAAATATTTTCCATGGGCTGTACTACTTTAAAACATATCATATGTATTGATTATAAATGCCACTAACTTTTTAAATTGTTGTTACGTGTGTATCTGTTGACTAATATTAACACTTTAATGTTTGCTATTAATCTTGCATTAAGAATGTTATCCTATGGTACACTTTTTATCAATGGTAATGATAAAACGAATTTGCAGGCTATGTTTTGTTTAAATTTACTTTAGGTTTAAGGGTAAATTTAGTATGTTTATTGTCCTAACTTGAGCTAATTTGGTTGTCTAGGGACTTGCTGGAGAATTCACAGAATTTTTCCAGATACTTTAGGGTTGACTGCAAATTAAAACCATATTTGTTTATATATATATATCCTAATAGTACCTTTTAATAGGAGTTCCAAGAGAACAGTTTTCGTAAACATGAAATATGTGAGAATTTAAAATAAACTATTAAACTGAGAGAGATGGTGCTTACAGGCCCCAAACAGGCTGGCTTTGCCTGTTAACCTTCAACGTTATCTTCAGAGCTTCCCCAGAATATTCCATATCCAAAGATCAGTATGCACAACCTGAAACTGAATCTTATCAGGTTTTAATCCATAGCTCAAAATACGTTATGGCATGTTAAATTACTTTTCTTTGTGAACTAAGAAATACAGCAAAGAATGAATTCCTGGGGCACTCTATCATATGTAAACGATAATGCTGACATTTCAGAATCCTTTCACAAGATTCTTAAGGTAACACACTGAAGAGCTATCCTCTGATACAGATCGTGGCGTCACTGCTTGCTAAAGTGATATGGTCTGACAAAGTTCAGCTCAGCATTTCTAGATAATCCAGAAATCCACCTGGTCCCTTAGTGGAACAAGCCACAGCTAAAACAATGCAGCAAGTCCAGCCTCATCTCACGTCTAACATAGGATGATAATTTAACTTTTGCTAAGGAAAGCTTAGGAAAAGATGGAGATGGTTGACTCCTTCTAATTATCCATATATATATTAGTTACTCCTAAGTACTTAAAAAGCCTTTAAAAAAATTTATTTACTTTATTTATTTTTTGGCTGTGTTGGGTCTTTGTTGCTGTGCGCGAGCTTTCTCTAGTTGCGGCGAGCAGGGGCTACTCTTTGTTGCGGTGCGTGGGCTTCTCATTGCGGTGGCTTCTCTTGTTGCGGAGCACAGGCTCTAGACACGCGGGCTTCAGTAGTTGTGGCTCACAGGCTCAGTAGTTGTGGCTCACGGGCTCTAGAGCACAGGCTCAGTAGTTGTGACGCACGGGCTTAGTTGCTCCATGGCATGTGGGATCTTCCCGGACCAGGGCTCGAGCCCGTGTCCCCTGCATTGGCAGGCGAATTCTTAACCACTGCACCACCAGGGAAGCCCACTCCTAAGTACTTAAAACAAGTTTCTTTTCAATTACATTTTTAAGACTTCCTCTCAAACTCACCTTAGCCTTTTAGTTTTGTATCATTGAGTAAAGAGCCAGATTTTGAAATCAAACTCCTCTGATACTTCTACTTCATTTTTCCTAGTTTTTTCTCTTCCTTTGACTATCATTTAAATGTTCTTGTCTTTCAGCATTCTTCCCTTGGTTCTTTTCTCTCCAGGTCTGTATATTTTTCCATGTTGACCTTGTTTATTCTCCTAACTGCAACAACTGTCTCTATGCTGTGAATCTTCAAATATATGACTCCATTGTAATTATCTCTTCTGAACTCCAGTAATGTTTATCCAACTTCCTACTAGACATCTCCATCTGGAGGTCTCACAGGTGCCTCGTCAGCACGAGTGTTACGATGAATACTCTGTCCTTGCTTTCACTCTATGTTACCATTCTCCTTTAAAAGAGAACAACTGTCCACTGGTCTAGACACTACTCTCTGTGTGACTCAGGAGGAGACCCACTGAACTGTTAGTGCTTTTGTCAATATTCCCCTGTCTCCCAACATTGACATCCTCACTATCAAAATTTAATTTTGGGATTTTGACATCCAAACTAATGATTCCTCCAATACACGGGCTTCCAGATCCTTGACTTCTTCCTCCAAAATCTTGTCCTCCATTCTGAGACATCTGCTCCCATGATCAGCTTAAAGCTTACCAATCTTTAACAAATGCCTCTCATCATTTTAGCTTTATTTCTTTACAGCCCCACCTCCTATGATTTCTCAAAGCCCTTAAGACTTTTCTACAAACTATTGATCCCACGTGACTTTTCACTACTACTCATCCCTCTGATATTTTCAGTTCCCTGCTCATCTAGTTGAAGTCCCACAGTCAGTCAATCACATCTCATATATATCCCAACTCCTTCTCCCCTGTGGACTGGCAAACACAACCCAGTTAAATATGGTCTCTCATCTAATCTGCACCTGCACCTGAGCAGGTAACTGTGGTGAGAAAAAAATCACACAACTATTCTAACAGATCTTTAAATCGACCATTCTGACTGACTTCAAGTAGATCCCAGTGTTACCTAAAAATTCTCCTCTATTTCCCCATGATATGCACTCTCCCACTCTTCTAGATCAATAGGGTATACCTGTTCTCCCCCCTTTAATCTTCACCACATTCCCCTCCTTCTAATTCTGAGCTGTAACTTTGTTTCTTACTGCATGAGGAAAATAAACACTACCAGACAAAAATTTCTGTCTTCTCTTTCAAACAAATCTAGAAAGTTTTCTGCATTTATAACTGAACACTCGTTCTTGGTTTTTTTTTTTTCCCACCTCACTCCTCACCCAACTTCCTCTTCCTGCTTCTAGATATTAGGGTGTCTCAATCGCAGTGTCTCACTGCTTTGGTGGTGTCACCTAGTCCCATAGGTTTAAATGCCATCCACATGCTGACCAGTGACAAATATGTGTATTACCAGCCTGACCTCTCTCCTTGATTCCCAGCTCAAGTATCCATTAGCTTACTCAGCATTTCCACTTAGATATTGTGGAGGTTGTTAGGGTTATTCATAAATAATCACTTTTGCTACATGGTAGAACTGCATTTCTCTGAAACTTCCTCCTCTTGTAGCTAGCCATCTGCATTTTTTCCCCAGGGAAAGTGAGCAGGCAGTGTTTTAGGTCATTTACAAGAAAAGACTTAAAGAGCCAGAGAACAGTAGCCATATTCCCTTTGCTGTCATGCTCTCTATCAGGGGAAGTATGTGTCTAGAAAATCTTCCATTAGATTGGCTCTCTGAGTGACTGAAGCAGGCAGCACTGCTGTTGACCCTTGCTGGACTTGAAGCAAGATTAAGAAATAAATCTATATTTTTTAATCCAATGATATTTGGGGATTGTTCGTTCTGCATCTGAACCTAGCTTATCCTGACCGATCATATTTCTGTTATGCACCTCAAATCTAACATATTCTTAACAAACCCTTGCCTTTTCTATTCAAACCTGATTTGCCCATAGTTTTTCCCATGTCAGGAAATGGTATCACCCATCTTCCAGTCTCTATGTCAAAAACATCCTCTTTTTCTCCCCTAAGTCACATCCAATCCATCAACAAATTCTGGTGGCTGTACTTTCAAAATCTTGCCAGATGTAAGCTAGCTACACCAGCACCTACCACACAAGCACTCTGCTCCAAGCCTGACTCTTGCAATCGTCTCCTAACCTGTCTCCCTGCTTCCGCAGTTACACCACTACAGTCAACTTTCTACATAGCATCCAGAGTGATCTTTTAAAAAATACCATAGATTCGGTTGTTCCTCTGCCCCAAACTTTTCAATAGCTTTCTACTACATGCAAAGTAAAATCTAAAGTCCTTCCCTAACTGGCAAGATTGTATCATCTGACTCACTTCTAATTGCCTGATTTCACTTCTGCTTATCAATCCTCTTTCTCTCAGCTCACTGCTTCAGACACTCGTTTCTATCACTCAAATGCACTGTGTAAGATACTCATCAACTTTTTTCTTGCCCTTTCACTTGTTTACATACCAGTTACCATACATTTAAGTTAAATCAATACTACTTTGAATCTTGTCATAATAGAGTTAGGTTTCTGGCTAAGACTGATCACCAAGTACAGCAAGGGGTATTCTATATTATTCAGAACTGTGTGTTGTACTCTTTCTGCCATCTGTTGACTTGTGACTTTGAGACTGTAAACAATTATTATAAGAAACTATATTTGTTAGAATGTTTCTTTTAAAAGAGCTGTTTGTTCAGTTAAAGTTGTAAACCAAGTTAAAATATGTGAATTCTTAGATACTCCTCCTTTCAATAGGTGGAAACTAATTATCCTACCTTGAGTGGGCTGTACTTGGTGATTCACATCTATTGAATAAAATGTGGCAAAAGTGACAGTGTGGTTTTCAAGACCAGATCATAAAAGGCATTGTGGCTTTTCCTTTGTGCTTTTTGTCTGTCTCTCTCGGTTCACTTACTCTGGGGAAAGTCAGTTGCCATGTCATGAGGACACTCAAGCAGTCCTGTGGAGAGATATACCTGATTGGAAACTTAGGCCTCCTGCCAACAGCCAGCAAAGAGTGAGGCCTTCAGCCACAGTAAGGGAGAACTCTGGGGAAGTAAATCCTTCAGCCTCAGTCAAACCTTCAGGTGACTGCAGTCTTGGCCACCATCTTGACTGAAACTTCATGTGAGACCCTGAGCCAGAAACACTCATCTAAGCCCCTCCCTTACTCTCAGAAATGACATGTATGAAATAACAAATGCTTATTGTTTTAATCTGCAAAGGTTTGAGTAATTCACCATGCAAAAAACAGATAAATAATACACCCTATTATTTTTGCAATAGGGGTTTAATTTTAATAAAATATAATCAATGTGAAAATTTATCTCTTTACCATGATCTTACTGATTTTGTTGTAAGAAATTCAAATGGTAAAAAAATTGTATAGATTACCTTAAATTTAAGTACATATGTAAATTTTTTCTTCTTTGCATAATTTTGACTATCAAATTAATTATAAAATGCTTTGCACAGTCTCTTCCATAGGCGTAAAAATATGGGACAGTCAGGAAGTGAGAATGAACATCATATTTGTTGAGTAGGGTGGATGTCAGCCAGTCTAGAGAAGGAGGTACAAAATGGGGACGAAGTCAAATAGCCTGCCTCTGAGCGATCCGATACTTTTGGAATTTATCAACAACTGCCTCTAAGTTTAGTTAAGTTCAAGATTTTATTGACCATTTACTCTTTTCCAGGAACTGGGCTACAGATTCAAAGACAAACAAGCCTTGGTCCTTTTCCCGGAAGAGTCTAGTGGAGGAGTGATAGAATCAGGGGATAACCACGTTATGTGTGGACAATTGCAATAGACTGTGGACAGTTGCAATAGACTGGACAATTGCAATAGACTGTGGACAATTGCAATAGACTGTGCAATAAGTCTGAGGACAGAAGGCACATTGAAAAAATCAACTGGAAATGTCCTTACCAGAGGAAGAGAAGGGAAGAAAGAAAGAAAGAAAGAAAGAAAGAGAGAGAGAGAGAGAGAGGAAGGAGGGAAGGAAGGAAAGAAGGAAGGAAGGAAGGAAGACAAGGAAAGAAAAGAAAAAAAGAAAAGAAAAGGAAAGGAAGGAAGGAGGAAAAGATTAAACATTCTCCCGTTAAATGTATAGGAAATGAACCTTGCGATTTCAGGGATATCATGAGGTCACCCGCATCTCTTTAATATCAAGAATAACTTTCCCTTTCAACTCTTGGTGTTCCCTCTCTATCCAAGAAAACAGCTGAGGATGTGGTAGAACCTTCAATAAATTGTTTTGTTGGCCTAGACAAAAAAATCTCACCTTGATGACAGATCAGGTTCATAAGCAGCATTGGTATCTGCTTGTCATGCTGTTGTAAGACCACCTGAGACCCTTCAAGGAAAGGAGCTTTGGGGACCGTCTCCTAGCAACACAAAACAGAATCCTTTAATACCAAACGTTTATTTTCTTTGCATGGTATTCGACTTCATAACATCCAGAGAGAAGGATGGCAGAGAGGACATAGAGCAATGAAACAAAGGGGAGAATGAAGAGGAAAGGGAAACAGTAAAGGAGGAATGGGAAGAGGGTTGCGGATGCTTGACCTAGAATATACAGGGCACTTGGGAAACACTGAAAGCTATTTCCTTAGGTAAATAACTTTTTGCTCTTTCAAACTCAACTAGAGTAATTGGTGAAACTCTTGACTTCCCCAACACAATTTTGTCTCCAGTGGGGTTCCTGTGGGGTTCAAGAATTTTCCTGAGGCAGCTGTCAACCCTGCCAATTATTTTCTTCAGTGCCATGAACTGAGAATTGCATGTCATTACTGTTTCTACACATGACTCTCTCCCAACCTGCCAGTTTCCTTTCCCCTTGGAATTGTTAATGACACAGAGAGTGAGAAGCTGATGCTCACCGTGTCCCCAGGCAGGGTGCTGCCCCTTTCTGTGGTCTCTGTCCCTGTGGCCTGGGTTCAAGCTCTGAGGCTGTACCACATAGGACAGAGGGCTGGGCAGGTGCTCTGTGGCAGGGCCTTCCCTGTATTTCACCTTCTATTGCACTGAGACTGCACTGGCTCTGGGATGGTCACGTCGTCTGTGGCATTGTTCTGCGATGGTAGTGGGACCCGTCTACTGTGCTAAGCTAAGCCTAAGCTGGCTGTTCTCAAACTGGACCATGCATCTGAATGACCTGCAAGGTTTATTAGAACTCAGACTGCCGGTTCCCATCCTCAGAATCTCTCAGTAGTTCTGGGGTTGGAATTTGCATTTCTTATCAGTGACCAGGAGATGGCGATACCTAGGTCCAGACCTTTAAATATAGCATTTCTCACGTTGAGACTCACTGGCCTAAGCCACAACAGTGAGCTGACTGTTCTCTGTGCTTCGGCTTCATGACATTGCAGGTTTCTTCTGTGTTCTCCTGTGCGGGCATGGGGAGAATGATTATGTGGATGTTGCTGCTGGGGAAGACAACAGAAAAATAGGAAGTGGTCAGAATGAGGGATACATTAGAGGTAGTGCCCGTAGGCTATACTAGGGAATTAAATGAGGGGCAGAAGGGAAAAGAGGAATAATGGATAATTTGTAGGGGTGGACCCTAAGCAATGGTGAATGATGTTATTTGCAGAGATGAAGATGTCAGTTAGAGAGCAGATTGGGGGGAAGGGGATTCACAGCGGTAAGTGGAGGTTTGAAATAAGTTCAGGGTTTTTTTTTTTTTTTTTTGCGGTATGCGGGCCTCTCACTGTTGTGGCCTCTCCCGTTGCGGAGCACAGGCTCCGGATGCGCAGGCTCAGCGGCCATGGCTCACGGGCCCGGCTGCTCCGCGGCATGTGGGATCCTCCCGGACCGGGGCACGGACCCGTGTCCCCTGCATCGGCAGGCGGACTGTCAACCACTGCGCCACCAGGGCAGCCCTAAGTTCAGTTTTAATATTAATTTGAGATGTCCCTTCAAAACCAGAATAGAGATCTCAAGTAGGGGGTCGATAGGTGAATCGTGAACTCAGGCAAGAGGGATAAATTCTAGGATCAACAGAACTCAAATGATACTAATGCCATGGGTGTGGGAGAGATATATAGACATGGAAAAATGGGTTGAAAAAATAGACCTGGGGCACTGCAGGCACTGGGTCCTTTGGCTTTATTATCTCATGCAAACTCTCCAAATGCTCCTACGTTAGGTGAGAATAGAGACCTGGATAAAAGAGGAAGCTTGACCTACAGTTTGTAATTGAACAGGGCAAAGATCTGATCTCCTGAGCACAAAAGGCTATAGTCTTAGCCTCTCTACTACAGTGGGAAGTGTCATTAGGTGATGGTTAAATACTAAATGTAAAATCTTTTTTCAATCATCAAATAAAAAATATATTAAAAAGAATAATTGGAAACCTGTTCTAATGATCTAAACAGTGAATACAGCGTGTTGTAATCTGTTTTTACTGGATCCTCGATAAGTCTTAACAGTAATAAGGCTCATGCCATTTAGATCTTAAAAGATTTATCTTAAGACTTTGATAAATACCAAGTCCATGATTGCGAGTTATCTTAAAATAACTCACACAATTAATTTTAAGTGTGTGTAGAGGGGCTAGAGTGTAGAAATGGGATCATTCTGTATGAATGATGGATAGTTTTTGGCGTGCTAACAAGAGCTGTAAAGTAGGAACGGAGCATGTCAGCAGGCACACTCACCATTACACAGCTGCCACCTGCAAATCGGAAAGAAAAATAACACCAGGCCAGCATCAGCAAAGTTAAACGTGAATTTCAGAATTGACAAAAGCCTAGAAAACCCTCAGAGAGAAAAGAAAGAAACGAACAAGAACTAAATATTTGAGGGCAGCATTCTGTGAAAAAGATTGAATGCCTTAAAAGATTTATTGAAAACACTTAAACATTGGAAATAAAATATTGTTATAAAATACTAAGCTTAACTATTTTTTTTTAACATCTTTATTGGGGTATAATTGCTTTACAATGGTGTGTTAGTTTCTGCTTTATAACAAAGTGAATCAGTTATACATATACAAATGTTCCCATATCTCTTCCCTCTTGCGTCTCCCTCCCTCCCACCCTTCCTATCCCACCCCTCCAGGCGGTCACAAAGCACCGAGCCAATATCCCTGTGCCATGCGGCTGCTTCGCACTAGCTATCTACCTTATGTTTGTTAGTGTGTATATGTCCATGACTCTCTCTCGCCCTGTCACAGCTCACCCTTCCCCCTCCCCATATCCTCAAGTCCGTTCTCCAGTAGGTCTGTGTCCTTATTCCTGTCTTACCCCTAGGTTCTTCATGACATTTTTTTTCTTCTTAAATTCCATATATATGTGTTAGCATACAGTATTTGTCTTTTTCTTTCTGACTTAACTTCACTCTGTATGACAGACTCTAGGTCTATCCACCTCATTACAAATAGCTCAATTTCGTTTCTTTTTATGGCTGAGTAATATTCCATTGTATATATGTGCCACATCTTCTTTATCCATTCATCCGATGATGGGCACTTAGGTTGTTTCCATCTCCGGGCTATTTGAGCTTAACTATTGAAGGTGTCTGTTTGTCTCAGACAAAATCCAGACTCTGGACGTATTTCATTATCATATGGCTTGTTATAGCCAAAATTGTTTATAAGAAAAAGAAAGGTACACTCCTATAGTAATCACATTTTATTATTCAGTCTCTCTCCAAGGTGATATTGAGAGAGAGGGAAATTTTCTACCATTCATGCATTTATTCCAGACAGAAGTCCTGGTTCCGACCCCTGCTTCTCCTGGTCAGCTCTGTAAACTTGAACAAGAGAGTCAACCAAATCCAGTGGCCAGTGACGGAGCAGGGAGACCCAGCGCTCACCTCCTCCCGTGGGTATACAAAAGCTACAACTATTTACAGAGCAACCAGCTATGAGAACAGCCTGAAGACTAACAGAGAAGCTTATCAACAACTAAAGGTATAAAGAAGAAACCACAACAAGATGGGTAGGAGGGGTGGGGATGCAGTATCGCTAAGACCCACACCCTCAGTAAGTGACCCACAGATGGAAGGATAATCACAATTGCAGAGGTTCTCCCCCCAAAAACAAGGGGTCCAAGCTCCACATTGAGCTCCCTAATCCAGATTCTGCACCAGGAAGGAAAGCCCAGAACATCTGGCTTTGAAGGCCAGCAAGGCTTGCATACGCGAGAACTGAGGGCTGTAGGGAATAGAGATTCCACTCTTAAAGGGTACACACAAAATCTCCAAGGCTCTGAGACACAGCACAGAGGCCGTGATTTGAAAGGAGCCTGGGTCAGACCCATTTGCTGATCTTGGAGACCCTCCTGGAAAGGAAGGAGGCAACTGGGACTCACCATGGGAACATCAATGCTGATGGCAGCCACTTTGGAGAGCTTGTTTAACCATGAGGGCACTAGTGCTGGCAAATGACATTTGGGGAGCCCTCCCTCTAGCCTATTAGGGCTGGGGGGCTTCCCTGCCCACCAGCTGGTTGGCACCAGTCCAGGGACCTCCTCAGACCAAGCAGGTAGCCATGTAGGGACACAACCTCACTCACCACTGGGTCTGCACCAGCCCGGACCTCCCGGGCCCCAAAGCCAGCCACCAGCAGGCCTGGCATCTGTCCCTGGACCCACGGGCCACAGCCAGGCTGGGACATAGCCCTGCCCACCAGATCGCTAATCTCTTTCTCTGATTTACCAGTGTCATAACTATGTGGAAAAAGAAAAACAGTGTGGTTATTTTGACGTAACCTGTTCCTTCTAAACCAGTATTAATACCCTTAATTACCAATATACTCTTTTTCTTAGTACCCAGTGTCTGTCTGGTTGATCACTGAAAACCTATTCCAGACTTTTGCCTGTTGTTAAAATGAGGTATTTTTCCTGAAATTTTCTTTTATCTTTTTCAGATGGGGATAGCACTTGCTTATATTTTTATACTTGACACAGTTACTTTAATATTGTCAGTAAAGTTTGAAATATAAGTGGCCTATTGGTATAAATTCATATAAAATACCTAGGTAGTCTTGCCAATTAACTGTTCTCCACTCTGTTTTATTTGGTTTATCATTTCCAGTCTGAAGATTTTTCTCTTAGGCAGAGAAAAGTAGAATTGTTTTGTCTTCTCTTTCGCATCTGATATCATTAGGCCGTCTGTTCCAAACACTGCGGCTATACCTTTTTTATTTCTCTTGCCTAAAATATAGTGAAAATAAAGCCTTTTTAGTTCTCTGCCATTCTTTTCAAGTCTTAATTCATTCTGGGTCTTAACATTCCTCAGAGCTCAGAGTATCCTAATACTCCCACGTACTTGTTCTTAGGTGCAGACTTCTCTTTTTATCTTTTGTACGTGTGCTTTAAAAACCAGTTCACCCAATAGAATGACCTCTGTGCCACTGTGCCTTTCTCTTTTTCTTCATTTGTATTTGTGCACTCAGAATTTAAGATTTAAAAAATAAATTTGAATTCTCTCTTGAGAATTGTAGAGTCTTCTTTGGATCTGAACATAGGATTATAGCTTTCTCTGATAGGCACCAAATTGTACGAATCAACTCCTAGTGAAGTCATACATCTATATGGTTATTTTGTATATGTCCGTTTCTCACGCTGGACTCCAACTCCATGAGGGCAGGAATGACGGTTCTTTTTCTTACCATAGTTTCCTCAGCAAGAATGATAACATGCAGAGTCTAGAACATAAAAGGCATTCAGTGAGAATTCATTGAATACAATTATTTAATACATATTAGCTCTGAGGGTTTGCTTGCCCTTAGCATTGCACAGAGCTCAGATGCTTGAGTTTTCTGAACACTGACAGTGGGCTAAGAGCACAACACAATAGATGGTTTCCCTTGTTTGAATCAGAGAAAGGTTCAGCAAGCTGGCACCAGAGTTATTTCCTTTCTCTCACTCTTCTTCCGCTGAAACTGCTAAAATGTTCAAAACTACTGCTCTCAGCCCAAGGTCAAAGAATACCCCTGTTCAACTCGCATATTAATTTTTTCAACTCATGAATCATTTATTTCAAACCAAGCTCAAAGCAGCAACACAAAAGTCATATTCCAAGCTCACGGTCATTGGCTGACCCATTTGTGTTGACCAGATGGATTCAGTTAGGGTCCAGTAAGACAGTGTCCCAACCCAGCCCCCTGGGCATTGTGCAGAAACGTCCAGATGTCACTGACACACAATGCTTTGCGGAGGGCTGGGCATGAGAAAAGACTTGGAGTCACCATGACTGGTTGACTTGGAGAGACCACTTACATTTCTCTTGTTATTTTTTTTCTGATTATCTTAAACCAGGAATGTTTACAAAACTAAGGGGAAGGGGGGAAGAAAAATATTGCTGAATATAATTTTAAAGTATTTCAATAGATTTTGAGTAACTTTATCCATGTGGAAGGAATTGGCATTTAAGGCATGGAATTGGAAATGAAGTTAAAGACAAGCTACTCACCCCTGAATGACAATAAACAGTGTTTAGAGTGTGGGGTTGAACTTAAAACCATATTCAGGGATTGTCAAATCACAGCAGGCTGAGCTGAAGCTTCTCTCCAAAAACATTATGTTGAATAAAATAATAAAAATTTACACATTGGAGCTCCAAAGAAAAGATATTCCCAGGAACCAGGGTAAGAGGAAACTGTTACCTCTGTGGAGCAGGTTACAAGTTTCTGACCTGGAGTGAAGGTGCAGAGTCTGCTGAGGGACTGGGTGGGAGCTCTGTCATCCACGAAGCCTGCTCTCCATGTTACACCCTCCATATCATTAAACCATCAGTAAGGTGTCCTAAAAACCATAGATTGATTGTTGCTCTGCTCCAGGGAATAGGGGGAGCATTAGGTGAGGGTAGGGCTTTGGAGCTATCTCCAGCAGAGGACAGAACAGCACTGGGGTCAGTGGATCTGTGATCACCTGAGGGCCCTGAGGTATCACCTCAGACTGAGGCATCACCACAGAGCAAGAAACCCAGAGAGCCAGGGGGCAGGGTGTGGGAGGACACTTTGCAGGGAGGGCAAATTCCCCTTATTTGCCATTTAGATCTCATGCCATAATAATATATGTATGGAAGAGAAGGCAAAACAAATGAGACTTTTGATAATGGGATCATATTACCTGGAATGGAAAGAGCCTTAGCATCTTTCTTCTTTATAGACAGTGGAACTGAGGACCATAAATTTTCCTCTGCGTTATGGAAAAGCTGATGCCATGAGCTAGGATTCTAGCTTCTCGTTCATGGTCTTTCCTCCACACTGTCCTTCCTCTGAAGCTGAATGATGGCAGAAATCAGATGGGGATTCAGCATGGCATGGAAGCTGACAAACAGGGCTCTGGAGCCCGCTGACCCTAGTTTGAATCCAGGCCCCGCCCCTTTCTAAAAGAGTGACCCTGGGCAAGGTAGTTAACGCTCTGTGCTTCAGTTTCTCATCTGTAAAAAGGGGATAGCAATAATGCTAAACTCATATGGAAGTTGAGAAAGTTAAGTGAGTCGATCCATGTCCTTTGATGTAAATATCATTAAGTATTTGGAAAATCTTAGATATTACTATGAATCACGATTTGGCTTCAACCTACCTTTCCTGCCTCATGGAAAGAAAAGACCACTCTCCCTATCGCCCAGTGTTTCGCCATGTTGCCCTTTTTGCTGTTTCCAGAAAACCCAGCTTTTTCATGCCCACATGCTATTCTCTCTGCCCGAAATGACTTTCTGCTTCCTTCTACATATCTTGGTTCTGAGATAAAATCTATCTTTTACTTCAAAACCTTCATCCAACCTTCCCTCTCATCCATACTCCTGCAGTTGAATGTTCTGTTCCGTCTGTTCACTTTCCTTTTCCTGTGGCAGCTTTGCTGTTCCTGTTGAGGCTGGCTGTGGCCCCACAGCCCTTGTCACACTCTATCAGAGCATCAAGTTGCCATCACTCAAGAGTCAGCATGCAAGTATGGCCCACTGGTTATCCTGGGATGACCCCTAATCCTTTCCTGTTTCATTATTCTCTATTTTACAAACGAAGAACACAGAGAAGAATCATGTCCTTGTCTCCACTGGATCCACAGGCTTCTACTAACAACTTCTCATTGGATTCTCCGAAAATATGTTTTAGCACAATCCTCTCTCTAAAACTGCCTATATAGCATTTTCTTGCCAGTGCGCTGTCTGACTGAGGGTAAAGGCCACATCTGTCTCCACCTCAGAGATGTTACTCTCTAGAAGAAAACATAAGGTTTTCTGGTCTTATTTTCATAGATCCAGAAGGACAGCAGTTCCCTCTAGGGCCATAGTGTGGTCAAGATAGTTTTCCTTGTGAAAAAGAAATGCTTGGGCTCCATTTTTCTCTGTAAAGTCAGGGAAGATATGGTTTCTTTCATCAAACCTGTGCCATGAGCTAATGTTTATGAAGTGGCAGCCTCTGCCTTGAGGAGAAAAAGGAGATAAAAAGATCAACTCACCAAAACCCCTTCATTTAAAGTAAACCTTTTCTGACCTGCTCACTAAAGCTCATTTTCAGCACTGAGGTTCTTGAAAGCCTGTATGAACAACTTGCAATTTACCAGCGGTTTTATTTTCATATATGAGAATAGGGAGTAGCGAGTTTTCTCTCGCGTCCTTATTTTTAGTTTTAAATGTGTGTTCCTTACAAGATTTCTTACTGGTTAGTACAAATGGGGGATGGTAACAGAGAATGAATATTCTGAAGGCTGTAGTGTGGCCAGCCTGCAAGCCAGGAATCCCTCGCTGCCACTACCAACAAGAAAACAAAAGGCAAACATTTTAATTATTTTTTTTCATCAAAGAAGAACCTGTAAGGGAAAAAAAATCTGAAAAATAATAGATATATATGTATGTATAATTGAATCACTTTGCTGTACACCTGAAACTAACACAATGTTGTAAATTAACTAAACTTCAGTAAAAAATAGAATAAAATAAAAATTCAATCAAAAATTTAAAAAAAAGAACTATATTTAACCGTAAGTCTAGAAAAAAATGTAGTGAGGGAAACTCCTCTTGAAGAAACTTTGGGTAGCTTTGTAGGAATCTCTCATTCAGTCAGTCGTAGGCTATTCTACTGACTTCAATAAATCCTCACTCTTTCCTTGAATTGAATTTCGTGGGCACATCTGTTACATAACGTATTGTGATTACACATGACTGCTAAAATTGTTTACAGAGAGCTTCACACATCTGTTGGAATGGCTGCATCACAGAGAAACTATGTGGAGAATTATGATTTTATGATTTTATTATGATTTGTAAATGTTAGAGCAGTACTAACTCATTACTCTGATCGGCAATGCTCTGGGGTTATCCACTCGGTTCTCTGATGGGAGAACTTGCCAGAGGAGGTTCTGGCCTAAGAGGGAATCCAACCAACCATGTGTCTTATCCTGTACTACTTAGCTGAGTCACTTATAGCTCCCGGTCCGTCTTCTACCATAATTCCTCTTCCCAATGTGAAAAATTACATAAACAATCACTGGGCTTTCAGAAGGCATTGTGATACTTGAAATAGAAGATTCAAATACTCTTGGAGGAAAAACCATCCTTAGCTATAATTATCCCTATTCTTAATATTATCCTTAGCCACATTAATAATTATATTATATATGTACTAATATTGTCATTGCCAACTCCACATTGGCACTTGCCATCTGCCATCCACAAGGATTAAATCATGAGCCGCTGCAGCTGTTGACCTTCCACACCCCCTGAAAGGAGTTCAGGGTGGAGATCAGGAATGAGGCGCTCTGTGCTGTGGGAAAAACTAGCAGAACAGGCCTTCAGACAGTTAGATATTTTCAGGAGAAGATTTTATGAGCCTAATTCTTGCATCTCCTCATCTCTAGAAAAGCACTAAAATCATTAACAGCGACATCTGCTCCCCGTGGCTGGCAGCAAGCCTCTGCCAACATGCTTGACTGCACGTCCCCCCTTCACTAAAGTCATGTGTAACACTGACCTTCCCCCCACCTCTTCGGAGCAGTTTCTCAGAGCTTTCTGAAATGCTGTCTCCCGGACTATAGTCCTCATTTTGCCCCAAATAAAACTTAAGTCACAACTCTCACGTTGTGCATTTTTTTCAGCTGACACCATTATGTTCATATGCACGTGTATATATCAGTTGATTGATAAATAAATCGATCTTGCCCACCTTTGAGTGAAAATGTCCCTAAGATAATGATCTGATAAAATAAAGGTTGGTAAACTCTACTTAACTCATTAGGAAAGGGGAAAAGCAACATGGTAAATTTAATTTATATATGAATGTTTACATTGCACATGGTATTTCTGTTATAACATGAATGATTTAAAAATTAGAATAATTAGGATAAGTTCACATATCTAACGGTTGCCCCAAAAGTGAGGAGAAAGGACACATGTGCATAACTAACAATGTAGAGGATAATATAACTACATCCAGAGAAGAATGAAGCCCTCTGAATGTGTAGGAGGAGGACAGAGGTTGTTTTTGTTTGAAAAGGAAAAGGGAACGTTTCATAGAAGAGGTATCACTGAGCTGGATCTTGAATAAGGGATGAAAGTTGATGGTGAAAGTGCAAGGAAAAGGCACTGTAGGCAGAATGAACAGCAAGGGTAAAGTTACGGGGACAGAAACCCTCTATGTATTGAAACCTTGTTTGGGTGGAATATAAAAAGCAAAGAGGTAGTGGGAGATAATGTAGAAACATTATTTTTTAAACCTACCTTAGGCTTTCTTATCTGTAAAACGGGCATAAAAATAATTGTACCTACTTCATGAAGTTGTATGAGCTGATGCATGTGAATTTCTTGGTGCCAAACACGTAAAAAGCACTTGATAAATGGTAGCAACTGCTTCTGCATTGTAAATTTTTATAAATATTCCACAGAATTTGAAAGAAAACATATTCTCTGTTTATATGGAATTGTGATTAATTTATATCAACTAGATTAACCTTATAATTTTCAGATCTTCTGTCTGTTTGCTTAGTTGATCATTTGTGGTCTAGAGCAGGAGATGGCAAATTACAGACAATGGGCAAACCCTCCTGCAGCCTGTTTTTGTAAATAAAGTATTATTGAAACACGGCCACACCTATTTATTTATATGATGTCTCTGGCAGAGTCATACATTTGTGATGAAACTGTGGCCCTCAAAGACTAAAATATTTACTATTTGACCCTCCCCAGAAAATGTTAGCCAACCCCTGGTCTAGAAGGAGGCAAAATTCAATTTCTTGTTATTATTTTGTTCCTGAATTTCTTCGTGTACTTACAGCAATTTTTAGTACTGGTATTTTTGATTCTATGTTTCCTGATGCTTAAAGATTCAGTGTGACATTTGATTTTTATCATTTTGAAATACCACTATTTGTCTAATTTATTTATATTTTGCAATTAAATGTGTCTGATATCTATATTATCAACTCCTGATATCTCTTTGTTCGTGTCTCTCAAGTTATGTCTTTATCCTTTTAGAGCCACCTTGTTGTTTTTGCATCTCTTTCAATATATTTTTTAACATTTAATATGATACAAGGGGAATTTATCACATTGGCCTATATTGTTATAATTACTGTTCTTAATCTTAATCCCATAATTTCATTTAATATTTTTCTTTGTACCTATCTTTCGCTCTATGGGATGCATGTATGTGTATGTGTCTGTGTATGAGAGAGAGAGAAATGAAGAGGGTTCGGGAGAGAAATGAAAAAGAGAGAGAGAGAGAAGAGAATCCAACTGCAGACAGCCAAAACCACTGCAGATAGTTGAAGCAGAAGAGGATTTACTACCAGCCATGTACTTCAGTGGTTTGTGAAATCGTCAGAAAGGCTGGAAGAGCGGGGTCTGGGCAGAGTTATTTTCTGCTGGGCTTGCACTGCTCAGCCATGACTGTGGTTGAGAAGCTTGAGGTCACGACTACAGGAAACTATTGAAACGGACAAATGTGACCATGGCCCTCAGTTTGTCACATCAGGAAAACTGCCACTCCCATTGTGGCTGGTGCTCTTTCCTGGGCCATTATGCTTCCACTGTGATCTCTACCAGGAAATGAATGCTTTGTACTCCACCTGCCTCTGTCTCACATCCACGTTCAAACTGCAGTGAATGCATGTGTCTGGTAGATCTTAAAACCCATCAGGAAGTCTGGTGCATTGAAGTCTGGGGAATGTAGATTTTAGCTGTCTTTTCTCTGCAACATAGAGAGGCATTTAAAAATATATAATTGTTGAGCAAGCCAAGCCACCATATCTATCACCTGCTTTTCTTCCCTGCTTTGAATAGTATTCATGGCTTTGAATAATATAGATGAGTTTAAATAATGCACATACATTTCTATTTCTTAATTTATCAATATTAATTGTGATCTGTTGCCTCTCAAATATGAAATATGAAATATGAAGTATCCAACTCTATTTTGTCTTAAATATGAAAGGTGAAGCAATAAACTCACTTCCATTTTATCTCATCTTTCTTATACTTTGTATAAACCTTTCTCAAGATTTACAGCATTTACATTCTGTCCTGTAACTGTAATTCACCCAGTGACTGGCATTACTTCTATACTTTTATTGATTTAATTATACTGAAAATCTTTTCATACTATGGCATTTCCTTTTCTGACCTTAATCTGATATATCTCATGTTTGGCTATATTTCATGTCTACCTTGTAGCATATTAGTAAAAATTGAAATCACGTACATAGAATGCCTGGTGCATAGTAGTGCTCAATACAAGGCCATTCCTATTGCTGTTATTTTTTGTTAATAAAAAAAATGAATTGAGAAGACAAAACTGAGACATAAATAAGATAATGGTAGAACATAACTCACATCATATGAATAAATTTTGAGGTCTGCTTTTTTCCTAAGCATCAAGACTGCTAGATATGAGTCTTTCCTCTGATACTATTTTATGACATTAAACTAGATAACTTGTCCAAGGTCACAGCATCATCAGTTTTCTGAAATATGACCCAAGAAATTTTCAAGAGTCCTCTGTGACCTTGGGCAAGTTATCTAGTTTAACAGGCCTCAGTTCAGCCATCTATAAATTGAAACAGCATGGGCTTCCCTGGTGGCGCAGTGGTTGAGAGTCCGCCTGCTGATGCAGGGGACACGGATTCGTGCCCCGGTCCGGGAGGATCCCACATGCCGCGGAGCGGCTGGGCCCGTGAACCATGGCTGCTAAGCCTGCGCATCCGGAGCCTGTGCCCCGCAACGGGAGAGGCCACAACAGTGAGAGGCCCACGTACCACAAAAAAAAAAAAAAAAAAAAAAAAAAATTTGGAACAGCAGTTTTCATAATCCCTTCAGCCTCTTCCTACTCTGTATTGTATTTTCATGATGCTTGGTGGGTTACCTGTAACTATTTTTAGAATCTAAGTTTGCTTTCTTCCAGGTGTTCTGAATGCTCCTTGACATATTTTCTGCACAGTCAGTTGATGTGTGTGACAGGGAATGCCAACTATTCTAATATTAATCTGAGAAGTCTATCATTAAAAAAGAAATTTATGTCATGCTTATCAAAATCAAGGCATAGTGATCTTTTGCTTATCTACTGGTCATGTCAAATAAATGTATGCAATATGTAAAATAAAAATATGACTTTATTTGTATTCAAGTCCCAAGTAGTATTTTTAGAAACTCTGGAGCTATTCTAGATATTTATTTTAAAAAATCCAAATGTCATTGAAGAAAAGAATATATATATACATTTTTTTCTGATGGCTTCCATCAGGCTGCAAGTCTCATTAAAATGAGGGATATTGTTGAAACTAAAATACAACAAGAAATAAGAAAAAAACCTCATGACCTCACACATGACTGTGGGTTATTTAATGATTGTGTGGTGGTTACGGGCTTCTAAAGCTGTGGTCTGGAACATTCAATTGCAAACTTATAACTGGATATCATGATATTGGTTTTCTGAAATATGATCTAAGAAAATTTAAAACACTTAAGAACTAACACAGCAATGATTTTTCAAAACACTCATATTGTTGAAATTGGAGATGATAGGAGAACATAGCAGTGAAAGCAAAATATTAACATTTGGTGGGAAGACATTTTTTGAGTCTGCAACGTGGAATAGAAATTGCATTGAGGTTACTTGACACTGGCCAATCTTTTTTCTTTTTAAACATCTTTATTGGAGTATAATTACTTTACAATGGTGTGTTAGTTTCTGCTGTATAACAAAGTGAATCAGCTATACATATATCCCTATATCCCCTCCCTCTTGTGTCTTCCTCTCACCCTCCCTATCCCACCCCTCTAGGTGGTCACAAAGCACCGAGCTGATCTCCCCGTGCTATGCAGCTGCTTCCCACTAGCTATCTATTTTACATTTGGTAGTGTACATATGTCCCTGCCACTCTCTCACTTTGTCCTATCTTCCCCTTCCCCCTCCCCGTGTCCTCAAGTCCATTCTCTACGTCTGCGTCTTTATTCCTGTCCTGCCCCTAGGTTCTTCATGACGTTTTTTTTTTTTTTTTTAGATTCCATATATATGTGTTAGCATATGGTATTTATTTTTCTCTTTCTGACTTCACTCTGTATGACAGACTCTAGATCCATCCACCTCACTACAAATAACTCAATTTTGTTTCTTTTTATGGCTGAGTAATCTTCCATTGTATATACATGCCACATCTTCTTTATCCATTCATCTGTCGATGAACACTTAGGTTGCTTTCATGTCCTGGCTATTGTAAATAGAGCTGCAATGAACATTGTGGTACGTGACTCTTTTTGAATTATGGTTTTCTCAGGGTATATGCCCAGTAGTGGGATTGCTGGGTTGTATGGTAGTTCTATTTTTAGTTTTTTAAGGAACTACTGTTCTCCATAGTGGCCGTATCAATTTACATTCCCACCAACAGTGCAAGAGCGTTCCCTTTTCTCCACACCCTCTCCAGCATTTATTGTTTGTAGATGACACTGGCCAATCTTAACTAAGGTTATTATGGAAAAGTTGATAATTGTGTCTGCATATTCTCACTAAGTCTATGTTTAGTGTCATGTTAGTTCAAGTAACTATAAATAAAAAACTAGCAGTTCTGACTCTGGAATCCCATAAACAAAAGTGTGAACAGGAGCCCATTTGCGAAATTTGAAAATGAATCCTGAATTTCTTGCAGAACAGTGAGCTTTGTGAATTGTTTTAGCACAGAGACACCACCATATACAATCATAGCAACGAGTTCAGGAAAGTCAGATCCCTGGACAATAGTTATACCTCAAGAAGTGTTGGGCTCTTTTTTTAAAAAAAGCAGTTGAAACATCTGTATGATATTGAACTTGGGAGGAAAACTAAAATATGTACTTCTATGTTGGTATTGCACAAACTCTTCCACCTTCCAGCTTTGTGACTTTAGGAAAATGCTTTCAGCTCCCTGAGCTACTAACTGAGGTTGTTTTGAGGTTTGTAGGAGGAAATTCATGGGAAATGATAAAATTCTATACAGATGTAACATTATTGCATAATTGCGTTTTGAAAAGAGTGGCATCAAGAATTATTTAAGCACAAATCAATTAATCAGAGAAGAGAAAAAGTTTTTTAAAGTAACATTTAAATCCAATGAAATGGCTTAATATCTGAGCATTAACAGTTCTTATCACCGTTTTCTTAACTATAGTTAATTATCGGCATTGGGTTATCTACACAGCAATTTATCCACAGTGAAACTTCATACCCTCTACAGAAGCATTGTGCTAGGATTTGGTTACTGATCAACTGGGATTTTTAATTAAAATACAATGTGTGATGCTGGAGGAATTTGCAAGGTGAAACTGTTTAAGTCTTTCTTGCTATACTTCACCAACCCAGAAAAGGATATTTAAGACATACTGCAGTTTTTTTGTTGTTGTTGTTGTTGTTTTGCGGTACGCGGGCCTCTCACTGTCGCGGCCTCTCCCGTTGCGGAGCACAGGCTCCGGACGCGCAGGCTCAGCGGCCATGGCTCACGGGCCCAGCCGCTCCGCGGCATGTGGGATCTTCCCGGACCGGGGCATGAACGTGCGTCCCCTGCATTGGCAGGCGGACTCTCAACCACTGCACCACCAGGGAAGCCCCATACTGCAGTTTTTATCCCTATCTCAACATCCTAGAGACCATGAGAAAAAGTGCAGCAGAATCTGGAAAATTATTTAATAATCATACCTTGATTATTAAATATGTTGTTTGTAAGACATTGTCCTGTGGCCCTAGAACAGTGGTTCTCAAATTTTGATGTGCATCACAACCACCTAGAGGACTTGCTAATGTCCACGCGTGGCTGGACCCCACTCTGACTTTCTGATTCAATACATCTGGAACAGGGGCCAAGAATCTGCATTTCTAACTCATTCCAGGTGATGCTGAGGCTGCACATCTGGGGGTAAGTTGAGAAACAATACTTAGATAAAGGGACACGGAGAAGAGAGGATACAGACCTGGCTTCTTGTGCTCTGGTGATGGATAGCAGTCTGTCTAAGGAAAGTCATATAACTTCTGTGCGTCTCGGGTTGGGAAGCCACTTCTGCTCCAGGTGGACCAGCTTGTCTGAGAGCAGGCTGTCTCCTTGACAGAGGAGGGAGCTCATGGACACTGCTTATCTCACCGACCCATCTCAGGCTGACTATTGCCTCCTAGTAGACATTTCTTATTCGGTTGGAGCCTGCAGGCAGGGATCAGCTGCCATGACACACCTGGAAGCTGGCTCTTAAATGACTTCATTTCTCTGTTCTTATCTATTGTGTAGTGATTTTTTTCCAACAACAGTATTTCTTATGTTTCCAAGTTCTTGAGGGCATATCTCGCTGTTATCTTAACATGTTTCTTGTAACTTCTTTCCTTTTTTTATTAATAAATATATTCACACTGTTTACAAGAAAAGTCCAACTCCTCTGTCTTCCTTGTTGGGTTAATTAAGACTCTCAGATGAGAAGACCTCTGTATGAATGCTTATAAACTGCTATATAATGGCAGATGACAGACTCAAAAAATGTATTTATGAGTGATTTATGTGGTTGAACAAAAACCAGATGGGTTTGGCTTCTGTCAAAGAGTTAATATGTAACAACAACAAAAAAAGAAAAGAAAAAACAGGTAAGCCCAGGGGTTGTAGCTAAGAGGGGCACTGAACCTTAAAATAAGCTACCTAGAGAGGGTCATGTCCCATTTAAGGAGACATGTTTTATAGCTCCTTGGAGAGCACAAGATTGAAAAGAGGATGATTGGTTTTACATAGATGTGCCTGTACCTCTAGGAAATCCAACAACAGATGGTATTATTTCAGTAAGTCTGTTTTCGGTTTAAATACTTATTTTTAATAGAAATAAGATTCTGCTGACTGCATCATTCTGTATGTTACAATGTGAGCTTTCCTGCTTACATTTTCAGTGGTGGTTAAAAATTCAACTGTGCACATGTCTGATTATTCGTTGGTAAGCTGGTGTTGGCTTCTCTTTTCTGCCCCACATTCCAATTCTCCTATTGCCAATCAAAATTTCTGCAGTTATAGTTCAAGGAACTATAATGGAAACAAAGTAAAAATGGTCCCAGAGAAATGAAAAGATTGAGATGTAAAACAATCGTCTTCCCTGAAGTCAGTAACCACTCACAGAGGGGAAGTCATCCCATTCTCTTCTCACAGTTCTCGTTTCATAGGATTGGGTTAGGCTGGTGAAGCATTGGTTGGGGAAATACAGAAATTATAAAGCTAAACTGCATGAAAGAGGCATATCCTGGTGATTTTTGATGTAAGACACCATTGGGTCACATTCTCTCTCTCTTTTTGTCTCTCATCTTGTTGAGGTGCTAAGAACTGGGGCTGGCTGTGCTTTATGATTGAAAAATATTTTTATTTCTAAAGGACTAAGGGACCAGGATGACCTGAGAAAAATCTTGGGCTAATATTTAAGGGAAAGGAGAATAGATTTCAGAATATAATTAGTCTTATCTGAGTCTTATCCAGCCTAGTTCATTAAGGGAGAAAAGCTGAAAGGAATTCAGGGGGAAAAATTCCTGTATCTTGCTGGACTGTGTCCTCTGTTGTTCAGGAATTTAAGAAAAATGTTAAATTTATAGATGGATTTATAAAATTCCTGGTATTTGTTTTAAAGTAACCCAGTGGAGGGTGAGAGGGACATGTGTGTGTGAAAATAGCTAAAACAAGTTTTGCCGTGCACGCTTTATTGTGGAAATTGGGGAAGAGGTTCATTTTACTATTCTCTCTGCTTTTAAATTCTATGCTTAATTTTCAATACTAATAATATGCCTAAATATGAAAAAAGAGAAAACTATTAAGTGATTTGATCATCTATAGATTCAATGGAAGAAAATAAAACTCAGTACTTAACATGGGATGTATTTCATTCATTCAAGTAGGCTTTTTTTTTTTTTTTTTGGCGGTACGCGGGCCTCTCACTGTTGTGGCCTCTCCCGTTGCAGAGCACAGGCTCCGGACGCGCAGGCTCAGCGGCCATGGCTCACGGGCCCAACCGCTCCACGGCATGTGGGATCTTCCCGGACCGGGGCACGAACCCATGTCCCCTGCATCGGCAGGCGGACTCGCAACCACTGCACCACCAGGGAAGCCCTCAAGTAGGTTTTAAAAGCATTTCTTTTATAAAAGGTTCGAAACATTGTGTAAACTCAGTATTCATTCAGATTGTAACGCTTCCATTTTATGATGCCAACAATAACTTCTCTCTATTATGGGAATAACTAGCAGTTTGTAGTATTTGATACTAACCCCTTGGTCATTACCATGTTTTTTTGTCATTAAAGCACTGAAGTTATAAGTACAGGCTATCAGAAGTGAAAATCATATCTAAAAATATAGCTTGTCATTTAGATGTTTCTAAATATTTTATTTGACAAAAAATGTATAAATCTATTTCTATCAAACTTTTAAAAATCCATGAATTGTTTAGAAATACAAAGAAACAACTATAGAATATTCTAGTGGAAATGACTAAAAACTGCTTGTTGGATCTGCAAAGACAAGTAAAGAACTGACAAACATATGATTTGAGAAATTGGGCTTCTCATATAAATAACCTAGATTGGATCTTCATGTTAACTGAATTCCATGGATCAACAACCTTTCTTTTACCTTTGTGAATGTTGTCTTCCTCAATGTTGTGGGATAGAGATCAAGTGAGCCTTTTCTAGCACTAAGCTTCAGCTTAAAATAAGCACTAATTTCAAGTGAAAGTGTGGAGTAATTTGGGAATGTTTCTTCTGCTGCTTTAAATGTGTGCAGACTGATTACATAATGACAAAAGCAGTCAGGTGGCTTAATTGGATGCAACAGTGCTCACTGGGGCAAAACTGAGTCTGTTCCTGTCTATAATACATTTTTACATTTTGCATGGTATCCGTACATCCTCCTGAAGTGAGTTTCTCATAATTCTTTTGTAGTGTTCTTAGTTTCAAAGCTTGCCCTACACATTAGTATTATCTGGACAACATGCATACCTCACCCTTTTTGGCCACAAAAATTCAGGAAACATAAAAATCAGAAGGAACATTATAATCTGATCCTGCTATGTATCAGATCTCATTCTTTTCTATTTTACTCCAAAACATTCTCCCACTTCTGGGTCTTTGCATTTGCAATTCTCAATCACATATTTCTAATTATCAGTTCTAAGCTCAGTACTGCCCTCTCAGTGGAGTCTTTTTAGGTCATTCAACCTAAAGTAGCTCCTTTCACTCAGTGCTTCTCCAGTGAATTAACCCGTGTCATTTTCTTCATTGCATTTTTCACTAGTTGAAATTGTCTTGTTCAATTATTTCTATGTTTATTTTCTATCTCCCTTCACTAGAATGTAATCTTCATGAGGACAGACTTTATTTTTCTAACACAGTATTTAGAACACTGTCTGGCATATGGTTGGTGCTCAAGAAGATGTTTGTTAAGTGAATAAATGACTCACTAGCCAAATGGATGAATGAATAAAGTTTATGTAGGACTTTTTCTTCTGAATCAGAGTCAAATATTTAGAAGGAATTGGTCATCAACAAAAAATTACCACACTTCCATTAGGATGACTTAGTAAATAGGATCCTAGATTAAATCAATTAGTGAAACAAGGGCAAAGTTGTATGATTTATCACATACGGTTGAACCATCTACTGTAACAGCAAAAGCTCCAGTGCTTGATTACACAGAGTACTTAGAATTTCATGTGGTAGTTTTGAATCTAAGTTACTGAGCATACAGTTCTTCATTTGCCCCAGAGATAAACCCAGCAAGGTGCAGTATGGGCAGTGGGCTGGGATTGGAACCTACCACAGTAAATTTGAAAAGGTAGTATTCTCAAACTTAACTTTGGGTTATAGGTAAGGAATGAGAAAATGGTGAATCCGAGGCTCAAAGGTAGTGGATTCAAAAGGTAAGGTTGTCCTTGATGATGTAGAAGGTAAAACAGTGTTAGGGAAAACCGTTAGTTGTATTTATGGGCTCTACTTTAATTCATATTATCTTAGGCGATCTTGCTTTAAGATAGGTTGTTCTCCCTTTATAGAGAAATCTACCAGATACTTCAGAAATCTCCAAATGCTGGAAGTCTGGGGCCCAACATTTCATTGACAATGATGAGCATGTGTCCTTTGGTTGCTCTCCAGTTGTCCCCCAAGCATCCTTCACTGCTCCTCTAGATTTTGGCTCTATACAAATATTCTCCTGTTAGTAGCTCTATCCCTGTACTTTTTCTGACAATGTAACTCCTGTCAGGAATGCTCTACTTGTCTTGTCCACTATCCATACTCTATGTGTTAATTCATATATCAATTATTTCACAAGTATTTGTTGGTGTGGTTACCTAAAAAAAAAAAAGAAAGACAAAAGGAAAATAAGCTTTCCAAGTGGTAGAACATTTACTAAATCTGGAGGAAGAGCAAATGAGCTCTCTGGAATCTCTTCTTATAAGGACAGTAAATCCTATGGATCAGGCCCCTTATAACCTCATTTAACTTTAATTACTTTCATAAAAGTCCAGTCTCCAAATATCATTACATTGGGGGGTCAGGGCTTCAACGCATGAATACATTGCATTCACTCCATAATAAGCAGGGTGTGTTACTGGTGGTATTGGAACTACTCACTGATATTTTATTTAGAATTTTTGCAATACTTATAAGTAATATTAGTCTATAATTTCTTTATTGTCCACTATCCTTATCAGGCTGTTTGTCAATATTATTTTTGCTTAATAAAATGAATTTGAATGTTTTCCATCATTTATGTGCTAACTGGTCTCTAAATATTTGGTAGACTTATTTGGTGAAACCGTTTGTCCCTGGTACTATTTTTGTGAAGCAGCTCTTTTACAACTTTATTGCGTCTGTGAAAATGTATCTAGTTAATCCTCCCACCCTTATCAGGGTTAATTTTGGTAAATTGAATTTCTCTCTAAAGAAATAGATATACGTCTGATTTTCCTGGTAACCAGGTTACTGGAGGCAGACCTAGATTCACGCTAATTTAGAAAAATAGAGTCAAAATTCTAACTAATTTTAGAAAAATAAAGGTACGTGATTCTTTCTTATATTCAGATATCAGGGAATATATGAATCATAATATTTTTTATTGGAATAATCACTGTTTCTATTTATTTGCATTTTATTTATCATTTTTCTTCTTCTTCTTTTTTTTTTTTTTTTATAAGACTATGCCTCTTCTATTATCCAGCCAGAAGATTGGTGACAGACTCCTGAAGGTCAGGACCTTGTCTTCTCCACACTGTGTATTGCTATAATATACAATGCAGTGCGATACAGTAGATGTGTAATAAATATGTATTATTATGAAAAGCAATATGGACCCTGATAGATGTTTGACATTTCATAATAATCTTCTAGCAGCATGTTATAATGCAGTACTCCATACTGAGAACAAAAATTGGTTTAAGGGGACATATCTTTGTATAAGACTTTTAAAAGAATTGTAGATATACCGTTTTGCTATACTCTGCAAATAACTCTAAATAATAGAGTAGCAATTGTCAAGAAGTATGAATAAGGAATGATAATTTGAAATTTAAGAGAGTGCACCATTAACCACAAACAGAGAAATACGTGAGAATGAAAAATATACCTGTCAAAGGAAATATTTATGAAATAGTTGGAGTTCAATGGCAAATACATTTAACATCTGAAAGAAGCTGGCTGTTTTTTTGTATATCCTTGTCAAAGATTGACTTTCACCTACTTTCCCTCAGCAAATGAGTGGCAGTTTTGTTATTTATAGGGTAGGATTTCAGGGATCCATTAAAGCTTTCAAAATACCATTAATGGCATGATAAGACGTTTTTCTGGAGGTAATCATTTCTTCAGGTGGATCTTGTTAGTGGATTTTCACACTCTCTATTAGCATCATTGCTGAACATGAAAACAAGGTAGATGCATCACCGTTAGGAGTATCAAGACAGCACCAGCACAGCCACTTTAGGAGTCACTGATCTTGCTGTCAGCAGTGAGTCTATCAGCGGGAAAGTGACCTTGAGATAAACGTCACATTTTCTGTAATGTTTCATTCATTATAGGCTCCTGATAGTGGAAGGTATAAAATGGAGATACCTTCACTGAAAACATCATAAATAATTTGACATAATATGGCTTGAGCCAAATTCATATGAAAATAATGAAGCATTTATTTCAATAGAAAGGAAGAATTTAGTCACACCCTGTTAATTTGTTTGATTGTTCTATTTTCATGGTTTTATAGCCTGCTATATTTAAATAGTAACCAGACAGTTGAAAATAGTATGCCATTACATTTCAAATTTTTAGACACATTTGCACAAGAAGATGAGATTTTCAAACTAAGATTTAGATTAACCAAGTCTGACTGTACCAAAAGTAAGAAATTATGCTAAGCAAGATTTTTTAAAATGTTTCTTTTAGCATGATCCCTCATATTGAATTATTGTACACTTTGTGCCAAGAAAAGGAAAGCTTTCTGGGTCAGCATTAATTGTCATGTATAGCTGTAGAATCATAGATGTGTGTATGACAGTAGTCAGGAGACGTGAGTATGTGTTAAATATTTTAGTAACTTACATCTCACATAGGCAGCATAGATAGAATAATCAGTTATCTAGATAATTCATAAATAAATTCAATAGGTATTTCAAGAGTCATCTAGTTGCCTGTGTATTGTGGGAGACAGTCAAGAAGAAAAATATTATATTTCTATTTTTGTCTGAAATATTTTATAATCAAGGCAAAACGTTTGAGATTTGCTTTCCTTAGATTTATTTTTTTATATTTACAGTTCTTGACTTTGCTTTGCGTTTGTGGGCTCAGCCTGAGCCTAATCACAGTCTGATAGTAGCTAAGGATCGTTAGACTATGTCTGTAGTGCACTGATGTTATTGAGCTGAAATGTTCCATTGGGTCTTATATTGAGGGTAAGATCCATACATCATAGATAAATTATTCAGGTAATGTTGTTTTTTGATTCTTTTACCTTTACATAATATAATTCGTTGCGTACTTTTTCTTTTTTTGTGATACGCGGGCCTCTCACTGCTGTGGCCTCTCCCGTCGCGGAGCACAGGCTCCGGATGCGCAGGCTCAGCGGCCATGGCTCACGGGCCCAGCCGCTCTGCGGCATGTGGGATCTTCCCGGACCGGGGCACGAAACCGTGTCCCCTGAATCGGCAGGCGGACTCTCAACCACTGCGCTACCAGGGAAGCCCACATACTTTTCTTTTTAAAAGAAAAAGCTTATCAGCTCAAATACACATGTATGTTGGAACCTTTATGCCCTTCTATTTTTAGGAGCCAAGTAGTGAAAACATTTCAGGTGAGATAGTGTTGGTATTATAGCAGTGAAATCTTGGCAATTCATTCTGACTAAAATAGAGTATCATTTACTCGCTATCGCATTTCATGAGTTCACCAATTACCCGGTCTCTCACGCTGAAAATCCTGTTGTCATCCTTGACAGCTCTTCCTTCCTCAAACTTTATTCTCTCCCATTTCTGTCAGTTCCCCCTATGCAATATCTCCCAAATCACTCAGCTCCACTCTTTCCTCAGTTTTAAAGATACTTTCACCTGCAGTTTTCCTGTGCGATTTCCGGACCTTCATTTTCATGCCATGAAGGAACATAGTCATGCAAAGGTAGGAAGAGGTCGTCAGCATGGGGACAGCATTAACTCTGCTGTAATTAATTAAAATGAAATGTGCACCAAAAATACATCTCAAAATGGATCCTTGCACATCACTGGGTTTTGGCAGCATGGCTGAGAAATAAAATGCTCTAAAATATTCTCTACTCTACTTCCAGTCATTGAAAACTATTTTGATCATGTCAGTCTCTTTCACACATACTTTACAAGTTCTGCACTGCATGCAGGATAAGGTCCAAACTCCTTGACAAGCCATTCAAATCTCACCAACACAATTCTTTGCACATTGAAGGATATCTGTCTAACCCCTGTGAATACATAAATATGTATGATATACATCATATATACACATATACATATATGCACATATGTATATATATACAAAGTCCCATGCATATGTACATTGTAGGATATATTAACGTATAGTGGAGTATCATTGTATTGCAGTTGGATTTATTGACTATAAACTAGTAATTATCAATATCAAAGGTCAGCCTGAAACTGACTGCCATCCATTTTAGTTAAATCAACATGTCCCAGAGAGAGAAGTCAAAATTATAACACATCCATTTTGGCTTTGTTTCAATTGCACTGTGGGAAGATGTCTATCCACAAGGTAATTTGTGAAACATTTTATTTTCAATCTCAATCTATTATAGTCCTTATAAATCCTAGTTTTACCTGATAGCTTTTATATCTTACTAATTTCAATAAAATGAGAAAAAATGTGGAGATATAAACAAATAATGGAGTCAAGATAAAAATTGGGGCAGGGAGATATGAAGGAGACATAGAAATACTATCGTTGCAATTCAAGGCTCCTAGCACTAGACCAAACTTGCTATTCTGTTTTATTTTCTTTCTGAATTCTTTTTCCTGCCAAGTACTTTTCTCGATTTTAATAAAATATTTCTTTTTAATAATGCAATATATTAAAAATTTTAAAGGTAAAGCAGACCTAAAGTTAATTCAACAATTCAAGTTAAAGAACACTTATTAGACACTTACTGGCTTTTTGCGTAGATATTTTTTTAATTTATTTTTTGTTGAAGTATCGTTGATGTACAGTAATATTATATAAGTTACAGGTGTTCAGTATAGTGATTCACAATTTTTAAAGGTTATACTCCATTTACAGTTATTATAAAACATTGGCTATATTCCCGGTGTTGTATAATATACCCTTGTAGCTTATTTTATACATAATAGTTTGTACCTCTTACTCCCCTACCTGTACATTGCCCCTCTTCCCTTCCCTCTCCCCACTGGTAACCACTACTTTGCTCTCTATATTTGTGAGTCTGCTTCTTTTTTGTTTCATTCACTAGTTTGTTGTATTTTTAAGATTGCACATGTAAGTGATATCATACAGTATTTGTCTTTGTCTGACTTATTTCACTTAGCATAATGCACTCTAATTCCATCCATGTTGCTGCAAATGCCAAAACTTCATTTTTTATGGCTGAGTAGTATTCCATTGTGTGTGTGTGTGTGTATACACACCATATCTTCTTTATCCATTCAACTGTTGGTGAACATTTAGGTTGCTTCCTTATCTTGGCAATTGCAAATAATGCTGCTGTGAACATCGGGGTGCACATACCTTTTCTAATTAGTCTTTTTGTTGTTGTTGTTGTTTTTTGGATACCTAGGAGTGGGATTCCTGGGTCACATGGTAGTCCTAGTTTTAGTTTTTTGAGAAAATTCCATACTGTTTTCCACAGTGGCTGCACCAACTTACATTTGCACCAACAGTTTGCAAGGATTCCCTTTTCTCCACATCCTTGCCAACATTTGTTATTTGTGTTCTTTTTTTTTAGATGTTGGGGGTAGGAGTTTATTAATTTATTTATTTTATTTTTGCTGTGTTGGGTCTTCGTTTCTGTGCGAGGGCTTTCTCTAGTTGTGGCAAGCAGGGGCCACTCTTCATCGCGGTGCGCGGGCCTCTCACTATCGCAGCCTCTCGTTGCGGAGCACAGGCTCCAGATGCGCAGGATCAGTAGTTGTGGCTCATGGGCCTAGTTGCTCCGCAGCATGTGGGATCCTCCCAGACCAGGGCTCGAACCTGTGTCCCCTGCATTAGCAGGCAGATTCTCAACCACTGTGCCACCAGGGAAGCCCCTATTTGTGTTCTTTATGATGATAGCTATTCTGACAAGTGTGAGGTGATATCTCATTGTGGTTTTGATTTGCATTTCTCTGATGATTAGCTATATTGAGCATATTTTCATGTGCCTGTTGGCCATCTGCATTTCCTCTTTGGAAAAAATGTCTATTCAGTTCTTCTGCCCATTTTTAAATTGGCTTGTTTGTTTTTTCTAATATTGAGTTTATGAGCTATTTATATATGTTGGATGTTAACCCCTTATTGGTCATATCATTTGCAAATATTTTCTTCCAGTCCATAGGTTGTCTTTTCGTTTTGTTTATGATTTCCTTTGCTGTGCAAAAGCTTTTAAGTTTAATTAGGTCCAGTTTGTTTATATTTGCTTTTATTTCCTTTGTTTTAGGAGACAGATCCAAAAAAATACTGCTACGATTTCTGACATTTATTGTTTACAAAGCACTGTTCTAGGAGCTAATGATTAAAACTCTCTAACAATTCATGCAATAGTTCAAAAAGTATATACGTAAATATCTCTGTGCAAAACAGGGAGACAGTGAATGGACCCTTAACCTCCCAGGGACCCAATTTATAAACCTGGAAGATTAATTTACCTGCTTTCTCCCATTTTCTGCTTCAAGAACAGTCACCAAATCCAGTGAACTGTGTTTTTCATCATTCACCCCTGCTATTCCCTAGCATCCTCCATCTACCTACTCACCTACATAGCCACCTACCTCTTTCATTCATACATGAATAAATTCTTCTTATTCCTTCATTCTCCATATTTAACCTATCATCATATCTCATTGATTCTATCTCCAAAATAATAAATCTAAATGTATCTTATCACTACTGCAATTATCAACTCTATAGAACACCAGAGTATGTGTCTTAAAAAGTACATTGAATCATGTCCACCTGAGCTTAAATGCAAACTTTTCAACATTACCTGTAAGAATCTGCATGATCTTACCTCTTCTGTTACTCATCCAATTAGCACATATTTTTTGACAACTCACTGTATGCCAAGTTAGACGCTGGATATGCAGTAGTACGACACATACGATTTCTTTCAACAAACTTGTATTCTAGTGGAGGATCTAGAAATAAGGATTTCAGTAAATAAGTAATCAAATTATAATACATTTTTATGAATGCCATAAAAGAAGCAAGTTTAATTCTAAACCATAATGTGGAGAGGGAACATCCATTTGAGACAGGATATGCAGACAAGCTGATGAAGTGTCATTCAAGAGGAAGACATAAACTGAGATGGAGCCAGTCACAGGACGGATGAGGACAAAGTGTTCCAGAGGGATCTAAATGTGCAAAATTCCTAAAGTGAGGGCCTGAGTGTCCAGATCAAAGTGATATAAGGGGAGCGGGTCAGGAAAAATGGTAGAGATGTAGGTAAGAGATTATATTCGTTTTCTATGCTGTAAAACAAATTGACATAAAATTAGTGGCTTAAAACAATGTGTATTTATTATCTAATTGACAGTTTCCACAGATTAGGAGTCTGGACATTACTTAACTGGGTCTTCGGCTCAGGGTCTTAGTCTTAACAAGGCTGCACTCATGCTGTTGACCAGTGTTTTCCTACTGGAGCTCAACTCACATGGTTGTTTGCAGATTTCGGTTCCCTGTGCTTGTAGGACTGAGGTCCTCATTTTCTAACTGCCAGAGGCCACTCCCAGCTCCTAGATGTCACCCAAAGTTCTCTGCCATACACCTTCTCACAGCCTCTCTCATTACATGGCACTTGACTTCTTCAAGGACAGCAAAAGTATCTCTCACTCCAGTCTGCTATGGTGGAGTCTTATACAATGTAATGTAATTATGGAGTGACTGTCTTATTATCTTTGCTAGATTCTATTGGTTAGAAGCAAGTCATAGTTTACACTTCAATCATGTAGTTATTGAATCAGGGTTCAATCATCTAAAGTTATGGTAAGGCATTTGAATTTATTCTAAGTGAAATGGATTTTGTGGAAGAGAAGGAGGAAAGAAGGAAGGAAGGGCCAAATCATGTCTCAGGGAATTAAAAAGAGGAGTTAATTCTGTTTTGTGGCTCAGAGAAGATTTCTTGGAGAAGGTGGCCCGAGGGTAATAGACTGATGGATAAACAGAAAGAGATGACATCAGAGGAAGATAATATCTGTGCAAAGACTGCTGGTGGATTGCAGGAGAGCAAGTGGCACCCACATATGGAGTATTCAGGATGCACAGGTTCAAAAGTAAATAGAAACCAAATGGATTTGAATGTAGTGGGTGATTCTGTATGGTTTTAAAAGTAATCTATATTATCAGACATGCTAGTTTGGAAGGTAAGCCTGGAGCTGACAATAGGGAGAATGAACTGGAGGAAGAACTCAAAACAGGTAAGGAAGCCATGATTTCTGGTGAATTTTTAAAAACATTTTTAATACATTTTGAAATCACTGAACTGCATGATATGAAAGTGTCAGAAAAATTTTCTTTCTTCCTTTCTTTTTTAAACTACTTTAATTGAGGTATGATAGACATACAAAGAACTGTAGATATTTAATGTATATAACTTGATGTGTTTGGAGAAAAGTATACACCCATGAAACCGTTATCACTATCAGTGTCATAAACTTATCCATCACCTCCAAAAGTTTCCTCCCACCACTTCTCCTTTTTCTGAACAATTTTCTTTAAAGAGAGCTGCAGCTTAAAAAGAGCTGTAACTAGAATAAAACATTCCTTAGTTTGCTTACAAGGACACTTTTGAAGGACCTTGGTTTTAAGGGCATCTCAAGAGAACTAGGTGCCCTACCTTTAATTAGCAATTTCCAGTTTTAGGTATAAAGAATGGGAGTAAGGAACCAGGGCTTGTCTTTTATGCTAGGTAGAAAATTTTGAATTGCTTTGGGACTGGAAGCCTGGCTGCCCTGCTTATATTTGGATCCCCTGTTACTAACACATACTCGATGCTTCCAAAATATTTTAAATTAGACAAATCAATCAATAAAGAGTTGTATCAAATAAATATTATTATGTCAGTCATCAGACCACTACCTCTTTCCGCTCTGGTCTCTCTCCCCTGCCTTTATTTTTCTTCCTAACGTCCAAATTCATTGTGAAGATTCAAGGCATATTGTAATCCCAAAATCTCAGTGCATTAATTTTTACCTTGCTTTGTGTTAGAGCGAAATTATGTAGATTGCCTTATCCACAGACTGTATGTAATGTGTGAGATCACTCACAATATGTAAGGCGAGCTCATGCCAATTGCTTCAGTACTGATGATGATTATACTTGGATTTGCACTCTCTTTGAAACTAAATTTAGATGATTCCTCATCTCAAGACTTCTATTTAATGCCAAACTGATTACTACATTCTGGGTTATGAAAGAATATACCCTAGGATATTATTTCTGAGCTACTAAGTAATGATTGTGAGATAAGATAAAGCAGGAGAAGCCAATGTTTACTAGTGCTTGATTAAAGGTATATTTGATATTTTATTCAACACAAATATTTGAATATCCTTTCTGGAATTTCCTAAATAAATAGCATATTAGCATTTAGAATTGTTTAGAATATGTATGTGTACTCCTTCACTTACTTGCATTAATATTAAAGAAGAATGAGTTTATTTTTTTTACTTAATGTAATTCTGGCAAATAAGGTGTTTCTCTTCCCTTAGCTCTGTGCTTGCCACCTAAGAATAATTAATACATATATTTAAAATAATTTTAATCCTAATAACTCAAACGAATCTATATTCCTATGTTACTATGGATTTAGTAAATTACTCAGAATTAATAATATAGACTATAGCAACTGCTTCACTCTAGGTAGTTTTAATATTTAAATGAATATTTTAAATACATAAATAAACATGTAATATTCAGTATCTGCTTTGATAAATTATTTTCCTTTGTAAAAAACAAAGTTAAGATTATATGTGAGAAAGACAATTTAAATAGAATTCAGCCAAAATATGCCACATTTGCAATTTGAAAACCCTTGAGAATTTTCTAATGTGGTTTAGAGTACTAGGAGGTTTGACACTGTAAAAGTGTTTAGTGTCTGGGTTAACCGCAGAAACTTGGAAGCAAACCCAAGGCTGCTATGACACACAGCAGAGCTATAGCAGCTTCTAAAAGTGGGCACGTGTGAAGGCTGTTCTACTGAAAATTACCCACCGTGCATAAATTTTTGTGATGACAGGCTGTAATTATTTTTATTAAAAATAAGGATTTTCCATCAAAAGATATTCTTTCCATAAAAAGATATTCTGATTATGAATAATTTGAACAATTCAGAAAAAATATAATTAAAGAAAAACTCATCTATAACCTTACCATCTGGGAATAAACACTCTAACTTTGCTACCATTCTTTTCAGTATTTCTATGAATCATTTTTTACCCAGCTGTGTTTATATATTACATGCATAGGTTTATAGGAATTTAGGGGGAAGCTATAAAATTTGAAAAACACGGATAGGATAAAGAAGAAAACATCCAGAATTCTATGAACAGATATAGCCTCTAAACATTTTAAAGTGTTTCTGATTTTCTTCTTTTTTTGTGTTTTGGCGGTACGCGGGCCTCTCACTGTTGTGGCCTCTCCCATTGCGGAGCACAGGCTCCGGACGCGCAGGCTCAGCGGCCATGGCTCACGGGCCCAGCGCTCCGCGGCATGTGGGATCTTCCCGGACCGGGGCATGAACCCGTATCCCCTGCATCGGCAGGCGGATTCTCAACCACTGCGCCACCAGGGGAGCCCAGAGGGACATTTTTGATGGAAGAAAATATCCACTGGGACTTGTTGAGAGAGGTTATTTCTATGATTAGGTTGATTTATTAGTTTTTCTTGGTGAACAGAAACAAGGAATCACATTATTCAACACATACGATTTAAAAACATGACGAGTGTTTTCTCAGTTTCCTTGGAAATGAAAATGATAATTCTCTACACAATCTTTGTTCAGAAAAATTCTCTTAGTGTCCCAACAATTTTAATGAAAGCAATATTACATAGAGCTTAAGATGAAATCCAGGCTCTGCCCCTTGGTAGCTGAGTGACCTTGGACGAGATATTTACCCTGTGCTTCGTGTTTGCATTGGTAAAATGGGGGTAGATGAGTCAATATGCGTGAACTGCTTAGAAGACTGCCTGTCACTTCATATGTGCTATATATAGGTTAGTAGGTTTGGGGAAAGAACCGTATCTTCTTTACTGTTTAAAGGAGTTGTACATGACAGTAGACCTATGGACTATGCATATGATGCATACAAAGGGAAACACTTTGTCGGGGACTAGCAAAGGAGTAAAAATAGAAAGAAACAGCAGAACCACATTTTGACACCAGGCTACAATTAATTAATCTAAACTTAATGTAGTCATTCCAACACAGTAAGGAAATGTTTTAGTGTCACGATTAAAATTGTGAGCCTAAATTCACACAAGACATTGTAACCTGTAGCAATCTTGGGGAAAGTGTTTGTTGCCTCTAAGCCTCAGTGTACTTAACTGTAAATGGAGAGAGATAATCGTGTTTATATCAAAGGTAATTGTAAAAATGAGATAATTTACATCAAGTACTGGATACAAACTGAGCACCCAGGAAGTGTTAACTGCTATTATTGTGCATAGAAATAATAATAATTCTTAAGTATTCTAAAACTTTCTGTATCTTTGAGTTCTTAAATTTGTCTTACCTCTCAGACATCTGGGATAGGTTTAAATCTCTGGTTTCGAACAAAGGTTTATGATGGTGTTTTTAGAGTCTTTATGTACTTGAGAATCCGCTTCTGATTCTTTTACTAACGAAAGACAATCTGAATGTGCGAGTATTTCCTCTGTCCCAACTCATTTTCTCAAAGGATTGTTGCCATGTTTCCACTCTCTCCTTTTTCATAGAGAAGTCTGAGGTTTTGTTTTTGTAAGGGACCCGATTGTCTGCCTGGAGCTTTTTGTAGAATTTGTTTTTTATAGATGTGTTCTTTATCCTGGGAAGGCATCGCCTCTTTTTATTGATTTCACCTGGAAAGTTATGCTCCTGTTTTA